>NC_059198.1:33838458-33958458 GCF_020615455.1 Coregonus clupeaformis
TGTCACAGTGAACCTCACCAACCATAAACCTAAATCCAGTTCAGGCTACACAGGTCATCCTATAATACTACTACCCCACAACCATGAACTCTCAGGCGACGCTGGCTTCAAAGACCTTCCAGATATGGACATCTCTGAGCGCCATAACACACCCGTACATGACCAGCAAACACATGAAACAGAGCCTGGGCCCAAGGACGGGGCGTTGCCATACAACGAGAGTAACAACTTCACCCCCACCGACCACCAGGAGGGGCACCCACACCGCTGCACCCGCTGTGGGGAGAGTTTCAGCCAGGCGGCCAGCCTCCACCTCCACCTCCAGTACAAGAAGCCCTACGCCTGTGACTGGTGCTGTAAGTCCTTCGCCCAGTCGGCTGACCTGCGGCGCCACCACCGCATCCACACGGGGGAGAGGCCCCACCGCTGCTCCTGGTGCTCCAAAAGCTTTACCCAGAGAGGCAACCTGAGACGACACCTGAGGTTGGCATACATTATTATGTTGTATTATTATACAGTGAGCTCCAAAAGTATTGGGACAGTGACACATATTGTTGTTTTGGCTCTGTACTCCAGCACTTTGGATTTGAAGTAATACAATGACTATAAGTTACACTGCAGACTGTCAGCTTTAATTTAAGGGTATATTCATCCATATTGGGTGAACCATTTAGAAATTACAGCACTTTCTGTACATATACCCCTTTTTAGGGGACCAAAAGTATTGGGACAAATTCACTTATGTGTATTAGAGTAGTCAAAAGTTTAGTATTTGGTCCCATATTCCTAGCACGCAATGATTACATCAAGCTTGTGACTCTACAAACTTGTTGGATGCATTTTCTGTTTGTTTTTTCATTTTTGTTTCAGATTATTTTGTGGCCAATAGAAATGAATGGTAAATAATGTATTGTGTCATTTTGGAGTCAATATACACTATCGTTCAAAAGTTTGGGGTCATTTAGAAATGTCCTTGTTTTCGAAAGAGAAGCAATTTTTTTGTCCATTAAAATAACATCAAATTGATCAGAAATAGTGTAGACATTGTTAATGTTGTAAATGGCTATTGTAGCTGGAAACAGCTGATTGTTAATGGAATATCTACATAGGTGTACAGAGGCCCATTATCAGCAACCATCAGTCCTGTGTTCCAATGGCACGTTGTGTTTGCTAATCCAAGTTTATCATTTTAAAAGGCTAATTGATCATTAGAAAACCATTTTGCAATTATGTTAGCACAGCTGAAAACTGTTATGCTGATTAAAGAAGCAATAAAATACAACGCTGTGTACTACTCCCTTCACAGAACAGCGCAAACTTGCTCTAACCAGAATAGAAAGAGGAGTGGGAGGCCCCGGTGCACAACTGAGCAAGAGCACAAATGAGCAAGAGCACAAATACATTAGATTGTCTAGTTTGAGAAACAGATGCCTCACAGGTCCTCAACTGGCAGCTTCATTAAATAGTACCCGCAAAAAACACCAGTCTCAACGTCAACAGTGAAGAGGCGACTCCGGGATGCTGACCTAGGCAGAGGTGCCATTGGAACACAGGACTGATGGTTGCTGATAATGGGCCTCTGTACGCCTATGTAGATATTCCATAAAAAATCAGCTGTTTCCAGTTACAATAGCCATTTACAACATTAACAATGTCTACACCGTATTTCTGATCAATTTGATGCAATTTTTTTGTCCATTAAAATAACTTTTCTTTCGAAAACAAGGAGATTTCTAAGTGACCGCAAACTTTTGAACGGTAGTGTATTTATTGGTCAATAAGAATATAATATGTTTCTAAACAGCTGTCTATCTTTACATAAAAGCTAAGTACTGACTCTGTGGCTGGGTCATGGGTCATGGGCCTGGGCATTGGGCAGGTATGGCAATATGGGCTACAGTGGGGAGAAGAAGTATTTGATACGCTGCCGATTTTGCAGGTTTTCCTACTTACAAAGCATGTATAGGTCTGTAATTTTTATCATAGGTACACTTCAACTGTGAGAGACGGAATCTAAAAAAACATCCAGAAAATCACATTGTATGATTTTTAAGTAATTAATTAGCATTTTATTGCATGACATAAGTATTTGATCACCTACCAACCAGTAAGAATTCCGGCTCTCACAGACCTGTTAGTTTTTCTTTAAGAAGCCCTCCTGTTCTCCACTCATTACCTGTATTAACTGCACCTGTTTGAACTCGTTACCTGTATAAAAGTCACCTGTCCACACACTCAATCAAACAGACTCCTACCTCTCCACAATGGCCAAGACCAGAGAGCTGTGTAAGGACATCAGGGATAAAATTGTAGACCTGCACAAGGCTGGGATGGGCTACAGGACAATAGGCAAGCAGCTTGGTGAGAAGGCAACAACTGTTGGCGCAATTATTAGAAAATGGAAGAAGTTCAAGATTACGGTCAATCACCCTCGGTCTGGGGCTCCATGCAAGATCTCACCTCGTGGGGCATGAATGATCATGAGGAAGGTGAGGGATCAGCCCAGAACTACACGGCAGGACCTGGTCAATGACCTGAAGAGAGCTGGGACCACAGTCTCAAAGAAAACCATTAGTAACACACTACGCCGTCATGGATTAAAATCCTGCAGCACACGCAAGGTCCCCCTGCTCAAGCCAGCGCATGTCCAGGCCCGTCTGAAGTTTGCCAATGACCATCTGGATGATCCAGAGGAGGAATGGGAGAAGGTCATGTGGTCTGATGAGACAAAAATAGAGCTTTTTGGTCTAAACTCCACTCGCCGTATTTGGAGGAAGAAGAAGGATGAGTACAACCCCAAGAACACCATCTCAACCGTGAAGCATGGAGGTGGAAACATCATTCTTTGGGGATGCTTTTCTGCAAAGGGGACAGGACGACTGCACCGTATTGTGGGGAGGATGGATTGGGTCATGTATTGCGAGATCTTGGCCAACAACCTCCTTCCCTCAGTAAGAGCATTGAAGATGGGTCATGGCTGGGTCTTCCAGCATGACAACGACCCGAAACACACAGCCAGGGCAACTAAGGAGTGGCTCCGTAAGAAGCATCTCAAGGTCCTGGAGTGGCGTAGCCAGTCTCCAGACCTGAACCCAATAGAAAATCTTTGGAGGGAGCTAAAAGTCTGTATTGTCCAGCGACAGCCCCGAAACCTGAAGGATCTGGAGAAGGTCTGTATGGAGTGGGCCAGTGTGTGCAAACCTGGTCAAGACCTACAGGAAACATATGATCTCTGTAATTGCAAACAAAGGTTTCTGTACCAAATATTAAGTTCTGCTTTTCTGATGTATCAAATACTTTTGTCATGCAATAAAATGCAAATTAATTACTTAAAAATCATACAATGTGATTTTCTGCATTTTTGTTTTAGATTCCGTCTCTCACAGTTGAAGTGTACCTATGATAAAAATTACAGACCTCTACATGCTTTGTAAGTAGGAAAACCTGCAAAATCGGCAGTGTATCAAATACTTGTTCTCCCCACTGTATATAGGTTTTAGGCCTATGACAACTTGTCCTCCATTGAATGTTGATTACCTGGTTCATCCCTATCACCAGGGCCGGCTCCAGGCATAAGCAACAAAAGCACCGCAGTTGGGGTCTCAACTTACTATTGAGAGTTAGAATAGTAGAATCTCTGTAGCTCAATTGGTAGAGCATGGCGCTTGTAACGCCAGGGTAGTGGGTTCAATCCCCGGGACCACCCATACATAACAATGTATGCACACATGACTGTAAGTCACTTTGGATAAAAGCGTCTGCTAAATGGCATATTATTATTATTATTATAATAGAATACATAAGGTGCAAGTTAGAAATTTGGTTGTGCATCAGCAATTTGTCTCTTGTTATGTCATCACTGACAGTCACTCAATTAGCCATGTCAGCTAACAATTTTTAGATTGGTAAATTAGTCTACCAAGCTATCTAAACTTGTAGTAATCATGGCCAACTACCGACCAGCCACGCAGGGCACGTGCCCAGGGGCTCTGACCTCCAGGTGGCCCCCATTGATTTTGTTAGTCACTCTCACTCAGATATCATTAACATTGCATAAGTCATGGCAAAAAGTGTAGAATTGCAGGAAATGTACTTTAAAACTGAAAACAATTATGGCAAAAGTGGTAGAATTCAAGCAAATTTGCTGTAAAACTGGAAACATTTTTCTCTTTGCCCCATGGCAAAAGGAGTAGAATTAATGTGGATGCTACCATAATTACTATCCGTAATCATGGTAGCATGTGTTTAGAAACATATTCTATTCTTATTTACAATAAAAGTGACTCCAAAACAACACAATACATTACCATTCATTTCTATTGGCACAAAATAATCTGACACACAACCAAAACAAACAGCAAATGCATCCAACAAGTTTGTAGAGTCATAAGCTTGCTGTAATCATTGCGTGCTAGGAATATGGGACCAAATACTACACTTTTGACTACTTTAATACACATAAGTGAATTTGTCCCAATACTTTTGGTCCCCTAAAATGGGGGGGCTATGTACAGAAAGTGCTGTAATTTCTAAACGGTTCACCCGATATGGATGAAAATACCATCTAATTAAAAGCTGACAGTCGACACTTTAACCTCAGTCATTGTATCATTTCAAATCCCAAGTGCTGGAGTACAGAGCCAAAACAACAAAAAATGTGTCACTGTCCCAATAGTTTTGTAGCTCACTGTATATTGTAGTGAATTTAGGCGGTAGCCCTGACCAGCGACTGTCAATCCAACACCTTAGCCGTTACGGCAAAAAAAAAAAACCTCTTAACGAGGTTTCTAGGTGTTGGGTTAAAGTCTCTTCACTCCATTTATATATATATATATATATATATTTTTTTTATACTTATTATATATTATAGGATCCACACCGGTGAGAGACCCTACAGCTGCCCCTACTGCCACAGGACCTTCAGCGACGGAGACACCATGAAGAAGCACAAACGGACTCACTCTGGGGAGAAACCCTATCGCTGTGTCCAGTGTCCCAAGAGCTTCACCGTGGCCAGCGGCCTGCGGGTACACCTGAACACACACCTGACAGATGCAGGGCAGCTCATCACATGAGGAGGACAATGCGCTAACTAATCAGCTGCTACTGAATCAGCTACACCTTTTCAAACATAGGAGGACATGAAGGGATTGTGAAACGTTGAAGTGTTTTAGCCATAGGAATATTTCCTAAATGTATTTATTGGGATAAATAAAAACAGTGCAGTAGAAAACTAATGGATAATGTCATCTTGGCTGATGTTTCCAGCTTGATTGAAGAGTGTGTGTCTGTGAAAATGAATTAAATCAGTCCATCATTGAATTATTAAAATCACATGTCTGATTCTGTATTTATTTTGTGTTAAAGTTGAACCATCTTTCAGGTAGTTTTTTTTCCAAAAGGAAGATGCCAGATGCTTTACTCACATCACCTTCACTCAAGATATGTATTAATATACTCATTAATAAGGGTGCAAAACTAACAGTAGATCTTAAGTAGAAAACCCCTTTAATAAAACTCTTGCCTCCCCTTTTTCATGAATTACGGTACCGTTTTTATCACATGACCAAGGAGCGTTAAAGAACCAGGAAGTGAATGCTTTCGCGGAGATGTTTACAAAACAGTCTAGCTCGGGTCGTTATTAGGCAGCTTTCAGTGGATTTAACAAATATTTGGGGCAGGCTAATTTCTGGAAAATGGCTAAACTACAGCTTTTGAATGCTTACCTCACTCAGCGGTTAATGGTGGCTGTAGATGAGATACTGGAGGTGGTCGGGGGGACAGTGTCAGAATTCGAGGAGGAGACTGCCCGGACGAAGAGAGAGAATGAACTCTTAAAACGAAGGCTACGAGAAGTTGGACTCGACACGGGCACGGAGTGTTCAGCAGGTGATGATGCTTATGGCTCTTTGTCTATTGTCTGAAAAATGTAACCTCTCCTCATCTCTCCTTTATTTGCACTCATCTGAGAAAAAAAATACAAGTGAGAGCCAGATGATCTCTGTTTTCACCTGTCAAGTCTTTCACTCAGTGTAGATAAAGGGGAGGACACGCAGGTTTTCTAGAAGATTATGATATGGGGCATTTGGACAGTCTCAAGCCCAGTAGATAACCACATTACCCAAACAAGCTCATTCTACAGAATGCTTGAAAACTCAAGTCTGGGTCATTGCTTGTGTAGTTGTTTGAACGTAATCAAGCTGATTTTTCTTTATTTTCCGTCTGTCCATCCAGTCTCGACCAGGCCTGTTTCTCTCTCTGTGTCTGGGCAGCACCAGTGGAGCTCTGACCAGAGTCCAGACCCTGAATCTACACAGACCCAGAACCACATGGTAATGAGGCAGGATGAGATGCCTGCCACACATAGCCAGCTACCCACAGACTGCACCGAGTGGAAGAATCTGTGTAGCTCTCCACGTACCCTGTCCTCGCAACAGACCGATACATCAGCTACCACCCCAGTAGTAGCTCCATTGACTTCAGCGTCTGTGAAAAGGGACTTGGACGAAGAAGACGACCAGCATCTCCTTCCCTCTGCAAATCCCTTCAGCAGCACATCATGCCCCGTGGACAGAGTGGTTTTACACTATAACTCTGAGGGCATCAAAACAGAGCCTAGTGATACTAGCCCTACTGACTTGGGGTCAGTATCTGCTCAGATGGGGTATGGTGAACTAAACCCCAGTTCGGACCCTGGACCAGCCACTGTTGAAACCAGATACACTGTCTCAGACCTGAGTGCTGACCTGGAGTCAGTGGTTGCAGAGAGCAGACGATATGGTGCCTCCACTGCCTCGGGCATCCCCACTGACCTGGTATCAGCTAGTGCTGCCATGATCCCAGACGGCTTTTTCCGTCAGATTGGCAGCGATGGTTGTGTAACAACAGGGCCAGAACTAGACTTCGGGGACGCCACCACCACAGGTACCGTAGGTCCCTTGACATCCTTGTTATACCCGGGTCAAACCAGACGTCAACAACAAACAAATAGATCAACAAATAGGGGTCATCAACAAATAAACAGGTCCACAAACAACAGGGATCAACAACAAACAAACAACAGGGGGGATCAGAGGTCCCACCCGTGCCCTCAGTGTGGTAAGAGATTCAGTCACGTCTCACGTCTCAAGATCCACCTCCGCATTCACACAGGGGAGAAGCCGTACGTTTGTGCACTGTGTGGCAAGCGATTCAACAACGATGGCACACTGAGGAACCACCGACGCGTTCACACGGAGCTGCGGCTGTATGACTGCCCTGTCTGCGGCATGAGCTTCAAGGACGCCTACACGTGTAGGAAGCACCAGCGCGTTCATAATGGAATGCAGCCTGCCGGAGGCGGGGCCCACACCTGCAGCTTGTGTGGCAAGGCTTTCAGTGAGGCGGCTAAGCTGGCCAAACACATCAGGACTCATGTGTCAGATATTGGATGATGGCAGTACAACCTACAGTGGGGAAAAAAAGTATTTAGTCAGCCACCAATT
The DNA here is from genome assembly GCF_020615455.1 of Coregonus clupeaformis. Taxonomy (NCBI): domain Eukaryota; kingdom Metazoa; phylum Chordata; class Actinopteri; order Salmoniformes; family Salmonidae; genus Coregonus; species Coregonus clupeaformis. Next base: position 33,845,943 of record NC_059198.1, read on the forward strand.
GTGCAAGTTCTCCCACTTAAAAAGATGAGAGAGGCCTGTAATTTTCATCATAGGTACACGTCAACTATGACAGACAAAATTAGAAAAGAAAATCCAGAAAATCACATTGTAGGATTTGTAATGAATTTATTTGCAAATTATGGTGGAAAATAAGTATTTGGTCAATAACAAAAGTTTCTCAATACTTTGTTATATCCCTTTGTTGGCAATGACACAGGTCAAACGTTTTCTGTAAGTCTTCACAAGGTTTTCACACACTGTTGCTGGTATTTTGGCCCATTCCTCCATGCAGATCTCCTCTAGAGCAGTGATGTTTTGGGGCTGTCGCTGGGCAACACAGACTTTCAACTCCCTCCAAAGATTTTCTATGGGGTTGAGATCTGGAGACTGGCTAGGCCACTCCAGGACCTTGAAATGCTTCTTACGAAGCCACTCCTTCGTTGCCCGGGCGGTGTGTTTTGAATCATTGTCATGCTGAAAGACCCAGCCACGTTTCATCTTCAATGCCCTTGCTGATGGAAGGAGGTTTTCACTCAAAATCTCACGATACATGGCCCCATTCATTCTTTCCTTTACACGGATCAGTCGTCCTGGTCCCTTTGCAGAAAAAACAGCCCCAAAGCATGATGTTTCCACCCCCATGCTTCACAGTAGGTATGGTGTTCTTTGGATGCAACTCAGCATTCTTTGTCCTCCAAACACGACGAGTTGAGTTTTTACCAAAAAGTTATATTTTGGTTTCATCTGACCATATGACATTCTCCCAATCCTCTTCTGGATCATCCAAATGCACTCTAGCAAACTTCAGACGGGCCTGGACATGTACTGGCTTAAGCAGGGGGACACGTCTGGCACTGCAGGATTTGAGTCCCTGGCGGCGTAGTGTGTTACTGATGGTAGGCTTTGTTACTTTGGTCCCAGCTCTCTGCAGGTCATTCACTAGGTCCCCCCGTGTGGTTCTGGGATTTTTGCTCACCGTTCTTGTGATCATTTTGACCCCACGGGGTGAGATCTTGCGTGGAGCCCCAGATCGAGGGAGATTATCAGTGGTCTTGTATGTCTTCCATTTCCTAATAATTGCTCCCACAGTTGATTTCTTCAAACCAAGCTGCTTACCTATTGCAGATTCAGTCTTCCCAGCCTGGTGCAGGTCTACAATTTTGTTTCTGGTGTCCTTTGACAGCTCTTTGGTCTTGGCCATAGTGGAGTTTGGAGTGTGACTGTTTGAGGTTGTGGACAGGTGTCTTTTATACTGATAACAAGTTCAAACAGGTGCCATTAATACAGGTAACGAGTGGAGGACAGAGGAGCCTCTTAAAGAAGAAGTTACAGGTCTGTGAGAGCCAGAAATCTTGCTTGTTTGTAGGTGACCAAATACTTATTTTCCACCATAATTTGCAAATAAATTCATAAAAAATCCTACAATGTGATTTTCTGGATTTTCTTTTCTGAATTTGTCTGTCATAGTTGACGTGTACCTATGATGAAAATTACAGGCCTCTCTCATCTTTTTAAGTGGGAGAACTTGCACAATTGGTGGCTGACTAAATACTTTTTTCCCCCACTGTATAAAGGCTTTTTATAGCATACATAAAGGCTTTATAAGCACTATATAAATGCTTCACAAATAATCTATAAGCGTATGTCCTACGCTATAAATGGTGTATAAAGGGTGACATAACAATTCCCACTGTAGGGTGTATTGCCAAATGTAAGTTTACACACCATTTAGAGATTATGACATATGCTAATGATTTGTAAAGCACTTAAGTAGTGCTATATAAAGCCTTTATAAGTTGTACTTTGCAACGGAGCTCCCGAGTGGCACATCCTGCTGAAGTGCAGAAGGGCGTCACTACAGCCTGCCGTGACCGGGAATTCCAAGGGCGGTGCACAATTGGCCTAGCACTGTCCGGTTTAGGGGAGGGTAGGGTTGGCAGGGGATTCCTTGTCTTAACTTGCTCTAGCATCTTCTTGTGGCGGACTGGGCACTTGCAAGCTGACTAGGGTCGTCAGTCGGTGTCCCCTCCAACACATTGGCCCAGCTGACTTCCGGGTGTGTATAAAAAGCAGCTTGTTTGTCCGATTCTCACCTCTCCCGAGCCCGTTGGAGAGTTGCCGCAATGAAACACAATTGGATACCACAAAAATGGGGTACATTTGGATAAACAAAGTTGTACTTAGTTTAAAGTGGGACCTAAAGTGCTTTAATTTCTAAACAGATATGCATGAAAATCTCAAATCCAAAATGCTGGAGTATAGAGACAAATTTTTTTTTTGCTTCACTGTCCAAATACATATGGAGGGGAGTGTATGGCCAATCGTGTGCTCTGTCTGTGGCAGACAGTGTGCATTCCGCATCTGATTATACAGTCATCAGCGAACCCACAAGCAGTAGTTGAAGTCATCATCAGATGTGATGGACTACCTTAAGCAAGCAGCAAATGTGTGTAGACTTTTTTTTTTTACTGTGTGTGTGTGTTTTATTTTACTGTATGCGTGCAGTGCATTTGTGTTTGTGCACCAGTCCGTCCAAAGGTCAGCGGGGCCCAGTCTGTTACAGGGAGGTTATTGACTTTTGCTGTGTTGTAGTATTGATCCACTTCCTGCTTGTGACTCAGGGGGTGGAGCCTGCTGACCTTAGAGACTGCAGAGGATGAACCATGGGTTGAAGACACTGGTGTCAAACACAATTCCTTTAGAGCCGCAGTCAGTGTCTACTTGTTTTCGGTCTTTAAAAAAAAAGTTTTTAGGATCTAGACCTGCAAGAAAAACCGGGGTCATGTTCACTTGGCATGAAACGGAAGAAAACGGAAAGGAAGTGAAACTTTTTGAACTTGTCCATTAAGAAACACTGATTAATTAAGGAAAAGGGAGGAACCAAAACCCACAGACACTCCAGTGCTGAATCTAAGGACTGGAGTTTTACTCATGTGGTTTAGGAGTCCAAAAACACATTCCTTACCCCAGGATACTTCATAAGGTGACTATCCAGTAAAATTAAAGGAAAAGGAGCACCCCATGTCTGCACTGATCTGAGACACAAACCGGCTTAGGATGCCTTCATTAGAATCTCATCATGGTCTCAAATAGCAAGTGCTCAGACTTCAAGACTTACTGTGGCGCTGATAGTTCAGAGCCTTATGTACAGTAAATGGGATTATTTTTAAATGTGTGTTGTTGTATTCATGTTGCCTTTCATTTAAAAGTTTGTCACATAAAAAACAGCAGCGTCTTATTGATTCTTGCTTGATACTTGTTATGGGGAGTTGAAAATTGGTTAGTGCTATCCGGGATCTTTGGGACGTCCCTAACCCTAACTTTAACCCTTACCTAATTGTAACCATTGTAAAGTTCAACTTCAATAAGGTAATGTCAGAGTTGGGACGTCCCAAGGATGCAGGATAGCAAGGACCGTTGAACATGGTCAGAGGGTTAGCTAAATTACTAATATGTGAAAATGTGTAATGTATTCATTGAACCACCAGGGGGTAGTGATTTATTTTACTGTTCAGTAGCACTGAGTGAGTACTGGATTACCCTCAGCCAAGCCATCTCACAAAATAGAAACCAAATCAGACTTATACGGTAGTGCATTCCAAATGTATTTTCATATTGTACACAAAACACCTGATATAAATGTAAGAACAACAATTGTTAAAAGCACAACAAGATAATCGTATACAGCCATTGAAACGTCAGTAAAAACCCACATTCACACATTCAGTCGTGCATTAAGAGACAAATATAAGAAACATGACAGAAAACAAAAATAACAATACAGGGAAATCACCTCAATAATAAATAAAGTAATAATAATTATACTTTGTTTTATCAAATACTTTTTTGGGGAAGGGGATAGTTATATTAGGGAGGGGACAACTTTTTTTTGTCAAGACTGTATTGCATCATGCAACAACATGGAAGAACTTCTGTATTCATAATAATAATATTAGTGTATGTCATGTTTGGGATGCAGTGAATGGGTTTGTCCCAAATGCCCCCCCCCCTATTCCCTATGTAGTGCACTACTTTTGACCAAGGCCCATAGGGCTTTGGTCAAAAGTAGTGCATTATTTAGGAATAAGGTTCCATTTGGGTTCAAATTACAACAATAGAAACAGGATATCTGATGTTAGATATTTGTGTGCCGGTATTGATGTAGCATAGGCATATTATTACCAACATAGATATCAATTTGTTATTAAAAGAACCATGAAAGACATGGAAATCAATCAAATCAGCAGAACAAGAGAAGAGAAGTAAAAGAGCCCGTAGACTAAAACGTGCAGATGAAATCAGATAAAATCAGAGGTATGATGTTGAGTTGTGAATGTCAATATTAGTGACAAGAGGCCATAAGGCAACAAGAACCGCATTCCCCATCCCACTGACAAACATCTCCATCTAACTCAGCGTTTCCCAAACTCGGTCCTAGGGGTGCACATTTTGGTTTTTGCCCTAGCACTACTCAGCTGATTCCAATAATCAAAGAAACCCTGATCTAACTTGAAGGGACCATCTACACAACCACTTGTCTATTCCATAGCATAAAGGAGATGTGCTTAATAACATCCATGCCTTGTATTGTATATGACTTGTATTCAGCATGCATCAACTCCATGGTGTGTTATGGTGTGTTGGTTTGAATCACCCTTATACACATAGAAACATACCGGTAGTGCATCCTATTCTGTGGCAAGTCATCCCCATTTATACCTGGTGCTAACATGTGTCCTTTGTTCTGATCCTGTCCACATTCGGATTGTGCCCACATTTTTAGACAGGTGTAGATGATTAAAAGACGCATTGTTATCTGATTGTGATCAGATCTTATAAGTGTAAACCGTCAGGAAAATATCAGGAAGAGGGAAGCACGTTAGAACCAGGTATAAACAGGGCTCTAGAGAGAGCCTAGACATGCTGCATGTTCGCTGAGTTCCAAATCGACCCCTACCACCTAGGCACTACGGTAGATCTGAAAGGTTTAGATAGGATCTAGATCAATATGGTCATTGCTTCCCCCTTGCTTTCTGATAAGTTAGGTGGAATTCCCTCCATATTTCTGGTCTATCCAATCCTCTCAGATCTCCAGGAATGCCTAGGTGGTAGGGGGCTAGAGGGATGATTTGATCTGTGTCCCGATTCTCCACACTTCTCCCAAAGTGTGCATTTGCACACTCCCCATCATGGAATTAAAAGAAGGGTGAAGAATTGGGACTCAGCCTTGTGTCTCAGTCGGTGTGTGGCCTTACTCATGACATACAGATCTTGGGAGCTCATTGGTCAGTATGTGCCAGCGCTCCACCCTCTGTCCCTTGTTCTTAAGGCAGTCCATCCAATGGCGGAGGGGGTCTCCCTGTGAGTGACAGCTCAGGCACACTCCACCTGTAAACATGACAAACAGTGTCACCATGGGAACCTTTCAGGAGTTCAAAGTCCCAATGGAATATCTGCACAAAAGTTTGGCTTCTGTGGGAATAGGGATGTGTGAAGTCGGGATTTGACTCTCTTGCTCTCTCGCCATCTCTCTCTCTCTCGCTCTGTGTGTGTGTATGCGTGCGTGCGTGCAAAGTGAAGAGTCTCACCTATGAAGTCATTGGAGCGTCCCAAGTCGTAGTCCCAGACAGTGACCTCCAGAGTCTTATTGGACAGCTCTGACATGGAGATCTCATAAAAGAACTCCTGTAGGGTGCGAGGGAACCACAGGAGAGCCCATTCAGTAGGAGTAGGAGGAGGTTGCCACTGGACACTGATCTATGGTCAGCTTTAGTGTTTCCCCTGTAATAACTAAAGTTAGGATTTGTGAAGGGCAAGCTGATCCCAGATCTGTGCCTAAGAGCAACTTCTACTCATAGCTGTGACATTACTTACAGAAGTACTGTGAATCTAAATGGGAAAAAACTAAACCACACACACACACAAAAACAGGGCCTGTATTCACAAAGCGTCTCAGAGTAGCAGTGCTAAAGCTATAAACAGACGGAATTTGATCCTAGATCATCACTCCTACTCCAAGCACCTATACTCCAAGCAGCTTTATGAATACGGAACCTGATGTCCCTTGTTATGCAAAACGCTTTCCATTGTTGTTACAACTACTCCTTGGTCGCATGACAGGGAGATGTATGGGAGGTCATTGAGAAATAGGTGACATGTCATGACCATAGCTTTAGAAATAAGTGATCTGGAGACATACAGTACAGTATATCCCATCCATTAACAACCAGATATGAGCGGGAGCACTATCATCTGATGGGCCTATAACTGAGCCTTATATTGTCTCCACTTGGAGTTGAATTTAGGCAGTTATAGGTTTTAGACTAGCTACATCGCTGCAATTATATCAAGGCCCCATCATAGTGTACATTACTTCTGAGTGAATACAAATAAAAGGCTTGGCGTTATTACTTCTCAATGCCCACGCTGTAGAATGAGGGGGAGGGAGGGAGGGAGGGAGGGAGGGAGGGAGGGAGGGAGGGAGGGAGGGGGGAAAGAAATATAGAGATGAGAGAGCCAACCAAAGGACCTTACTGATATGCTTACTGTATATCGTCTTTGTCAACACATTGTTGTGTCAGTGGTAAAAGTGTTCAGACGATTGCAAATTGTTATCAATTGTTATAATTAAATTCAGAGGAAAGGGGATGTAGTACTGACAGAGAGAGAATGAGGGAGAGAGAGAGACTTTCCTATGAAAAGGGAAAGGGTAGATGAGGTGATGAATACTGTATACTAGAGGAGGGAGAGCGAGAGAGAGACAGAGAGAGGATGACAGATGAGGAGAGTGTGGGATATTGGACTGGACATCTCATTAGCATTGACATTAACATTGACCCCCAGAGAGGGGATTGATAGAACATATGCTACAACACACTACATGCCTAGCACACGCGGTGCCAGTCTCCCCTGGAGACCCAGCAGGGATATACCTCATTGAATTCAGGGTTAAGGGTCTTTTTAATCACAGCCGTTTTGTGTTTGGATTTCTTCTGTGTGTCGGGCTTCAGATATCTGAAAGAGTGAGAGATAGAGGGGTAGGGGAGAGAGCGGGAGGGAGGGAGGGGAGTGAGAGAGGGGAGAGACAGAGGGTTAGGGGAGTGAGTGAGGGGAAAACGAGGGTAGAAGGGACAGTATCATAGATTGACGCACAAACACTCAATCCCTCAAATGCATGCACACAGGTGTGTCTCTCAGGTCTTTGTGGTGACATCCCACTGACTGCCGATAAAATTTTGATACGCTTCCTAAACAGTGGGTAGCACACAAACACACACACACACACACATAAATACACAAACACACTCGCACACACATAAATACACACTTACATGTACTTGTACACACACACTGTCACTTGCATAGAAAACACACACACGCACAATGAGAGACTTAGCTTTGATCTGTGTGAGAGACAGAGTGTGGGTGACTGTGTGTGTGTGTGTGTGTGACAGAGTCTATGCATGTGTGTGTGACAGAGCGTGTGTGCAGGGGTGGGCGATAGTGAACTGAGCTCTCATCTGTTCCTGTGCCAGTTTGCCTAGAGAGGAATAAATGCTTTGGAACATTTTACTTAGACAGATGACACAAGGAAAACATTTAAGAGGAACATGAATGATGGAAGAAACAGACATGCTCTATTCCTTTCTCTTTATCACACTGATGCTGTCTTGCCACCCTGACCAATTGAAGTGAGTGATGGTCTTCTTGGGCCCCATTCAATTTCAGTCTCTTGGCTCCCCTGGTGCTTCCAAATCTGATAGAACTGGATAGTGGATTGGTCTAGATTCAAGTAACATGGTGATGCTCCAGCTAGCCTTCCAACAGGACAATAAAAGCTTCCAATGTATTGATTTCCCGACCAACCATTGCTAAAAAGGAAGGAGTTAGGAGAAGGTGAAAGGAATCCTAATGGAACTAGGACCAGGTCATCTCTCCTACCCATATTCACTCCTCTCTCTTCACTCTTTAACCTATTCCAACTCTCCTCTCCTTTCATCTGAAAACCCAGTACCCCCCCCTTTTCTCTCTCTCTCTCTCTCTCTCTCTCTCTCTCTCTCTCTCTCTCTCTCTCTCTCTCTCTCTCTCTCTCTCTCTCTCTCTCTCTCTCTCTCTCTCTCTCTCTCTCTCTCTCTCTCTCTCTCTCTCTCTCTCTCTCTCTCTCTCTCTTTGATTGTCAATGCTGCCAGCCACACGGTTTGAACACTTTACTTGTTTGCATTTGGGCTAACTTACTTACGGCTGGTTCACCACACATCTTATCCAATGTTCTTGACACTAAGACTTTGCTGTATTTGATATTTTATACTGTTAACTTGTCCTTTATACCCTCCTCTCAATCTCCAGCTTCCTTAATTCCTGCTTGGCTTGAATAAGAATGCCTAAAGTTTAAGTAAAACTATCTTCCTCCTTCTAGTCAGACATTGTTGAGTGCCAGAATGAAGATATTAGGATGGAGTCAGTTGTCAGTCATCTCTAGTGTGCGGTGTTTACATTTGGTAATCGTTCTTTAGTGTTGACGTTTTGGCAGCGAGGCCTTTTTCAAGACTATAGGGCTCTATTCAATCCGTAGTGCTGAAGATCCACTTTATAGCGTGATTGACAATTAAAGGCTATGTTCCCACATTCGCGGAGACTATATTCACAGTTAACGCTGTCGACTCAATCGGAAATTACCTTTGCATTTTTCTTCGGTGGTACGGATTGAATCCAGCCCCTAGTCTCACAACAACTTCCTGCAATGACATCTAACTATTATCTTCTCCGTGATCCTTGGTTTCACTGTAGTACGTTACAGGAGATTAACATTCACTGCTATCTCTTATTTCTTTAAGGGTCTATTGACGTACCCATGAGCAGGGGCGGTGTGTTCAATAGGGCGATATGGGCGACGCACTGCCAAACGGGAAAAGGAAGGGATTTTTTTTCTAATCAATTATATCACGGCAACAGTAGTTATCAGTGTTGTAATCTAGACGTCTGATCTGCCACAGTGCCACTAAATGTCCAATCAGGCTAAAGTCGTGCTTCAAATGCCCCCCTTTTGGGGGCGATTTCAGTCAGGTTGAAAATCGCCCAGAAGTCTCTCATAGCCTCTAATGTAAAATCAATTTTTTTCAAATATCAGAGCTTTCAATACAATATCTATGGGTTTCTGAGGGCTTGCACTTACGCGCTTCGTCATACGTAACGTAACCATGAACGTAACTAAAAAAAAGAGCGGGTAGCCTCATCAATCAATTCACTACTACTGTGAAAATGGCTATAGCGTTCAGTGCAACTCGATTGTCTCTTTGAAATAAGTTACTTTTTTGTCGGCGAACAAATGAAGATAAATTGGCAACGAAACAATTAGGACCTCCCAGACCAAATTTAATAATTCAACAGGTTTCTACTAAAGGGGGGAAGTCCTACACCCGAGGATTTTCCAAAAATTGGTACGAACGAAAAACCTGGCTAGCAGGCTGCGATGTAGCTAATGCAGTCTTCTGCTACCCCCTGCTTACTCTTTCACCCTGAAGGCGGCACGGCAGACAGCACCGCTTGGACAGCGACTGGTGTGTAACGGACATGCACCATCTTTCAGGAAAGATTAAGAAACATGAGCTGTCAAAGACCCACATGGATAGCTGTTTGAGATTGTCTGCTTTGGGGAGAGTGAACATTCCCACTCAACTGGATGAGGGATACAGGCTAGCTGTCCGCCGCCACAACGATGAGGTTAGTGTTGATAATCACAAGTTTACTGGAGAACTGAAACTGACAAGGCTGACAAGATAGGACCCTTTTGTCCATTGTTATTGGATAGGAACAGAACTTATAACCAGCTCCTGACCTAAATAGATCTTAGCACAACATTTTACTCAACATATCATATTCCATATTCACTATAACAAATATATTTACTACGACATTAGCAAGAACCGCCACATCCTCAGCCGGCTAATCCAGTGTGTGAAGTTTTGCGGAGTGTTTGAGTTAGCTTTGCGAGGCAAAGATGAAACTGAGGGCTCCACCAACCCTGGTAAGCCAACACTTTTGAGATCAGTCAATAAATGCTTCTGGTATTGACTTATATGCTGCCCCTGTCTTCATGTTGTTGCTGGACATATCTTTTTTAAAATGTGTGTAGGTCACCTAAATCATCAGAAAAATTGCCCCCCCTGAGAATTTTTTCAGGAGCCGCCACTGCCCATGAGTAACATAATAAAGCATCCCCACCAAAATCTAGAGATATCAGGTTTTCAATCCACCGCATCTGCCTGTCAGCCTTCCGCATCTGGTTTGTCAGACCATGAGACATCAAAAACGTCTGTAGTGTCCGAACTGTTTGGCCTATAAACTAAAATGAGTTAAGTCGTACAGATGTAACCGTAGCTGTAATGCCTTTCCTTCATGATGTAACAACTCATGTCTGATTTGTATAGTTTTTGACATGGGACACACACACACACACAAAGACAGACACACGCTTACGTTTTGACGTAGGGGTCTGAGAAGCCGTTGACGTCCATGGCGGCCAAGTGAGCGCAGCGCTGCACGCCGACACACAATCCCTCTCCTCTCCGCCCCCCTCCTCCTCCCTCGCCCTCGTCTAGCGGGGGAAGGAACTGCAGGGAGAGGAGCACCCGGCCCCTCTCCTCCAGACTGTGAAGCTGCTCGTTCTCCCACTGCTTGAAGAGGGAAGAAAAAAGAAGGGGAGGTAAGGGTTGAAAGAGGGAAAGGGAAGAATGTTTGACTCTTTCCTGGGTTGAAAGAGGGAAAGGGAAGAATGTTTGACTCTTTCCTGGGTTGAAAGAGGGAAAGGGAAGAATGTTTGACTCTTTCCTGGGTTGAAAGAGTAAAGGATTAGTCAGACAAGGTTAGAAGGTGGTTAGGAGGAGGAGGATGAAGGGACACGGTTTGACATGAGAGCTAGTCCTGGTAGCTTTGTCGCAAACCAGGCTTAAGGAGGCGTGACAACGACGTGATTTTAGAGGTATGGCAACGCGAGAGTAATGTCCTGGTATATGAGTACAGTAGGCTACTTGATATGAGTAGTGAGTACAGGACTTGTATGAAGGACGACGTTAAGACTCTCCACTCTACAGTAATGAGCAGCATAGCAGCAGCATAGCACAACTCAACCAGTAGACGAGCACCAGACCCACAGTTACCCCACACATAGTGTTAATGAATTAACCCTCATCACTATGAAAGGTCAATTACTAGATACATCTGACACGTCATGAATGTAGATAGAAAGATCCCCCTCTCTCTCTCTCTCTCTCTCTCTCTCTCTCTCTCTCTCTCTCTCTCTCTCTGTCCTCTGAACGAATGCTCGCCCACTCTCACCCACCCACTGTTTGGCTCACACCACTGTCTTTATGTTCCTCTCCATCATTCTGTCTCTCGCTCCCACTCTCACTCTCCCACACACACACACACACACACACAAGTCCTCATTATGATGGATCCTCCGTTGAAGGCAGTCGGAACATTGAATTTACCACCAATCAGACTCTCTCTCTCTCTCTCTGTCTCTCTCTGTCTCTGTCTCTGTCTATCTCTGTCTCTCTCTCTGTCTCTGTCTCTCTGTCTGTCTGTCTCTCTCTCTCTCTCTCTCTCTCTCTCTCTCTCTCTCTCTATCTCTCTCTCTCTCTCTATCTCTCTCTCCCTCTCTCTCTATCTCTCTCTCTCTCTCTCTACCCATCTAATTCTCTCAGTATGCAGGCATGTTCCATCCTAATAGAATGTTCAAATCGATGCCTTTGCATGTCGTGTTTCTAAAGTAAAACCCCATCCTAATTTCTGTAAATCCTTGAAGCTAGCTAGTGCAATGTTTAGAAAATTCAGAGGTAGCCAAAGTTCTATTGGTCATGAGTTGTCAGGGACAGAGCGAGTGCACATTCATCCACATTGCTGTGAAAACCAAGGACCTTACCTTCTGACAAAGCCAACAAGTCTAGTGTGTTGATGGTCCTTTGTGACTCAGTTGCTAAAAGTGTGGCACCAGCATTAAGGTCGTGGGTTCAATTCCCGCAGGGATCAAATTCTACAACTGTATGGACTCACTACTGTAAGTTGCATTGGATAAACGTGTCTGCTGCTAAGTGCCATTTACACTGAGTATACCAAACATTAGGAACAACTTCCTAATATTGAGTTGAACCGTCCTTTTTGCATCCCCATGTGTCGCATTTATTTCACATTTATTTCACAAGATCATGTTTTGACGTGCTCACATGTTGTAACATGCGTAGTTTCATGTTATCACATGTTCCTTTACATGTTGTCACATATCACATTAACTTCACATAAGATCACATGTGAAACACATGAAATTCATGTGTTTTTTCCGTAAGGGTGAGGACCATTTGTTTTACCGGTCGTCAGGACGTTACGTAATGGTCCCAGATTGTCCCAAACCATCCAAAACCATTCTAAGTAAAGTAATGAAATTGTGATTTTAAAGTAAGTGGTACGCTGTTAATCTAAAATATGACCCCACCTGGAATCTGAACTCACAACCTCCAGATTTGAGGTGTGATGATCTTCCTGCTGCGCCACAAAGTCTGTAGCAGTCCCCTACACATTAATTACCTATAATATATCTCTGCACTTAGCAAGATAATGCCATCTGCACTGCTCTTTTATACTGAACAAAAATATAAACGTAACATGAAAAGTGTTGAAGTAGCTGTCTTGAGGCCGCTCACCTGGAATTGATCAGCTGCTTGCTGACATTTGCTTGTCAGGATGGGAGTGGACTATTTGAAAGTGGTTTAGGATACAAGGTGTTAGCCAGACGGGTGCAGGCTATTTAATTTCAGCCAAGAGATTGATTTTGCAAATGTGGGAGCTGGAGATAGTGGTGGCCGACTTTGCCAAGGGATCTAGTTTAAGGTGCTTCGGCCAAGAAGGTTGTGTATTTCAGTAGATGGTGGGTGGACTTTGAAAGACATAGTATATGAAAATCTAATTTACTGGTGGATAATTCAGTATATCTCTCCATCCCTCCCCCTCTACATTCCTCTCATCTCCCTCCTTCTCTCTCTCCCACTCTCCATCCACCCTCTCCATCCCTCTCCCTCCTTCTCTCCCTCTCTCCATCCCCCTCTCTCTCTCCCTCTCTCTCACTTTCTCCCTTTGCTCCCTCTGTCTCTCTCTCCTTCCATCCCTCCAGGCAGTGCCTCTGGTGTTTCTCCTGGCTGGTTGAAGCTCCATTACAGTAATTGTATTGTAACAGAGCAAGCCAGCCAGGTAATGAGCACACGCTGAGTCAAAAACTGCCACAATGGCCATCAACAATAACAAAATGCCAGAGCGACCTGAGACAAGACAGAGAGCGAAACAGAGACAGAGAGACACAAGGTCACTATGACTCATCACTGACCATGAAGGCTTAACATGGACAGTAAATGAAACGTAAGCAAGATACTACATTTTTTTTCTATTGCAATCAGTTTCTTCATCATTCCTGTCTTTGTCAGGAGATTGCGCGCAATTTGTGTGTATACAGCACAGAACTCTATTCAATGCTATCTGATTAGTTTGACATTATTCACCCACAGTATGACGACTTGAACGAAGGTTCACATGCGACATACAGTGGCTTCAGAAAGTATTTATACCCCTTGACTTATTCCACATTTTGTTGTGTTACAGCCTGAATTCAAAATGGATTAAATAGATTTTATTTCACACCCATGTACACACAATACCACATAATGACAAAGTGAAAACATGTTTTTCGAAATTTTAGCAAATTTATTGAAATAGAAATACAGAAGTATCTATATCATTTACAAAAGTATTCACACCCCTGAGTCAATACTTTGTAGAAGTATCTGGATTTGGGGATTTTCTCCCATTCTTCCTTGCAGACTTTCTCAAGCTCTGTGAAGTTAGATGGGGAATGGCGGTGAACTTCAAGTCTTTCCACTGATTTTCAATGAGATTCAAGTCTGGGCTTTGGCTGGGCCACTCAATGACTTTCCCATTCTTGTTCTGAAGCCATTCCAGCGTTGTTTTAGCTGTATGCTTGGGGTCATTGTCCTGTTGGAAAGTAAATCTTCGTCCCAGTCTTAAGGTCGTTTGCACTCTCAAGCAAGTTCTCATCAAGGATTTGCCTGTATTTTGCTCCATTCATTGTTCCCTCCATCCTCACCAGTCTCCCAGTTCCTGCCGCTGAAACGCATCCTCATAGCATGATGCTGCCACCACCATGCTTCACGATAGGGATGGTGTTAGACGGATGAAGAGCTGTGCCTGGTTTTCTCCAGACATAGCGCTTTGCATTTAGGCCAAATAGTTAAATTTCTGTCTCATCAAACCACAGAATATTTTGCCTTATGTTCTCAGTCTTTCATGTGCCTTTTTGCAAACTCCAGGCGTGCTGTCATGTGCCTTTGTCTCAGGAGTGGCTTCCGTCTGGCCACTCTCCCATAAAGCCCAGATTGGCGTAGTGCTGTAGAGTCTGTTATCTTTCTGGCAGGTTCTCCCATATCAGCCAAGGAACTCTGTAGTTCTGTCAGAGTGGTCCTTCTTTCCCGGTTGCTCAGTTTGGTCGCACGGCCAGCTCTAGGCAGAGTCTGGGTAATTCCATATTTGTATTTATTTCTGAATGATGGAGACCACTGTGCTCTTGAAAATTTTCAACACTCTAGAAATTGTTCTAGAAATTGTTTTATACCCTTCCCCAGATATATCAGAGATATCTCGGAGAACTACGGACAGTTCCTTGGTATTCATGGTATAGTTTCTGCTCTGACATGCACTGTCAACTGTGGGACCTTTTATAGACAGTTGTGTTTCCTTCTTAATAATGTCCAAACAATTGAATCCAATCAAGTTGTAGTGGCATCTCAAGGATAATCAAATAAAATTCTCCCCCTACCCCACCCCCCAAAAAAAAAGAAAAAAAAGAAAAGAAAATTGATATATTGTAAAGTGGTTGTCCCACTGGCTATCATAAGGTGAATGCACCAATTTGTAAGTCGCTCTGGATAAGAGCGTCTGCTAAATGACAACATTTTTAAATGGATGCACCTGAGCTCAATTTGGAGTGTCATGGCAAAGGGGTGTGAATATCTATGTAAATTAGATATTTCTGTATTTCATTTCAAATAAATTTTAAAACATTTCATGTTTTCACTTTGTCATTATGGGGTACTGTGTGTAGATGGGAGAGAAAAAAAATATATTGACTCCATTTTGAATTCAGGCTGTGACAAGACAAAATGTGGAATAAGTCAAGGGGTACGAATACTTTCTGAAGGCGCTGTGCTTGGTGTTCGCTGACACACACGCACATACACGCACACACACTCACCCTCCTCCCCTAATGAGCAGGTAAATACACAGAGTCGTGCAGGTCAGGTGGGCTGGACAGGAATGCAAATGGCTGTCTGTCTGAGGCACTGTGCTAGCTAGCTTGCATATTCAGATGCATCTGATTAAACCACAGATGGCCATCCATCACAGCCACACATACATACACAAGCGCGCACACACAGATATACAAAACCACTTAAGTGCACGCACGCAAGAACGCACGCAAGAACACTTACAAGAACGCACGCACACACACACACACGACTGGCCTCCATCCAATCTATCTGAATTAAGAGTTAAAAATAAACCCCATCGCTTCAAGCTGTCCAAGACAATCGAGACACAAAACTCTCCCACTTTCTTTTCAACCTCTCTCCTTTTCCTTTCTCTTTCTTTCTCTCTCTTGCTTTGATCCCTCCTTCCATAAACCATCCATGTCAATCAGATTCAGTCTCTAGTCTTAACTCCCCTCAGAGAGTTGTCTGTCTGACACCATCTCTTATTCACCTACTTTATTCACATGCATTTGGACAGCTATTTATTCTACCGCAGACTATGTGCTGCAGGTGTACCGCTGATGCAATGTATTGACTTAGGCGTCAATAACTGTGATGCCCTAGCTAGCACCTTTGGTTCCTTGGGAGTTGTGGGAACTTATTTTTTTGGTTTCACATTGGTTGTGTGAACGAAACCATATTTTTCCTGACTGGTAAGACAAAATGTTTTTTAGCGTTCTGAGAACAGAAATGAAAATTTTGCCTGTTCTGGGAACGTTTATTTTTAGGTTGCAGGGAGGTTCTGAGAACGTTTTACTCTGATTCCTTGAAAGTTTTATTAACGCTTTTTGAATAACTTCCTTAAAACTTTCACTAACACTGCTAGCTTATTTTGGGTTAACTTTTGTTTTACTCCAAGCACAGATAGGACACATGGAAATTAATTTCCTTAAATTAATTTTTATTGTGACATGGCAGCAGTGAAATTCAAACCTACAATTTTTGTTTTCTATCAATGGAATTAGTCCACTGCGCCACCAGGATGGAGTTAGCATATGATGTATTTTTACGCATACAAAGCTGTTCATTTTAGTCTATTCAAACAGACCCCATTTCAAAGGAAACAAGCACTCATTAAGATCAGATGTGGCCAAATAGTGGGCTCTTAGACACACTTAACAAGATAGAGGATAGAAAGAGTTTTGTTGATGCTGAGAACGGAATGTATATGTTTTTTAAATAACAGTCTTAGAACGTTCTCTGAACATTACTAAAGTTTTGTTGTGGTTTTTATGGAAAGTTTTCTTCACGTTATGAGAACGGAATGTATGTTTTTAAATAACATTCTTAGAACGTTCTCTGAACGTTACTAAAGTTTGCCTGTGGTTTTTATAGAATGTTTTCTAAATGTTCTTGGAACAATTTGAGAACATGACTTTAAATAGAACCATGAGGAAACATGTCGGAAATGTTATGCTGAAGCACTGAAATTCCCACAGAAAAACGTTGTTTCTTAATGTTCTCTGAACTATTTGAGAACATTCCCAATGTCAAACCAGTTGGAGAACATTCCTAGAACATTACCAAAATTGAAATGAAATGTAACCATGTTTGAACTTTTAGGAAACGTTCTGCTAAAGTAATGAAATACCAAGAAAATAAAACATTTTTGTCAAGTACCTTAAATGTGCTGAGAATGTTCCAAAGCCAAACAACTATCCTGCGCCATTCCCAGAAAGTTGTGGGAAGGTTGTATACAAAATAACCATAGAAGAACCACGCTCTCACCAACCTCTAAGAAATATATGGTTCTCAGAACGTTATGTGCTAGCTGGGGCATGTCTTTTTGCAAAAGCTTCAAAATATGATGCTTATAAACTGATACCAGGCTGAGTCGTTTGCCCTTTCCTATGTATCACTGCCTTGTGTTTTGGATACATTTAGCGTTTATAAAACCACCTCTCTCCTCTCCTCCCATCTTTAAAAGCTGATTTATTTCCCCCTCATATTCCCCACATCTCATTGAAGTATCTAAGTAAATAAGGAAGGAAATAAGGTCGATAATGACTTATAATCAGTCTGCACAAAGTGGCTCCTATTGAAATTCAAATGTAGATCATGAATAACATGGAAACATTAGAGAGAGAAAAAAATGGATAAACAGAAGCCAGTTACTTTATTGAGGTGCTCAAACCCTCACATCAGATGTGCTCTTCAATGTAGAATGTTAAAGCTTTGGTAATTGGCCCTGGTTAGGGGTGAGGGAGAGAAACGGAGAGAGAGAGAATTTTCCCTACTCACAAGTGGTTATCTCCACCCTGCTACCACGAAAAGACTTCCACCCTGCTACCTTACAGCGGGTAAATGCAAGTATTATGACCGTGCCTCAAAACCAAATGTTCACCTGGCCCACCATTCCCCCTGTACTTGAACAGCCTTTACGACCAGGTCCACCTATACAAGGCAGCAGTGCCCACCTTCGCCCGGACCCTAAAGGACATCGCCCTCAACCGCAGCCCCAACACCTCACGCAGGAGCAACAGATCAACAGACACCCCGCCCAGACCAGTGAGATACTCTCCCAGACCTGCGGGACCTGGTCGTAAAGGCTGGAATGTGATGGCCACTCCAATACCTTGACTTTGTTGTTCTTAAGCCATTTTGCCACAACTTTGGAAGTATGCTTGGGGTCATTGTCCATTTGGAAGACCCATTTGCGACCAAGCTTTATCTTCCTGACTGATGTCTTGAGATGTTGCTTCAGTATATCCACATAATTTTTCTTCCTCATCATGCCATCTATTTTGTGAAGTGCACCAGTCCCTCCTGCAGCAAAGCACCCCCACAGCATGATGCTGCCACCCCCGTGCTTCACGGTTGGGATGGTGTTCTTCGGCTTGCAAGGAACCCCCTTTTTCCTCCAAACATAACGATGGTCATTATGGCCAAACAGTTATATTTTTGTTTCATCAGACCAGAGGACATTTCTCCAAAAAGTACGATCTTTGTCCCCATGTGCAGTTGCAAACCGTGGTCTGGCTTTTTTATGGCGGTTTTGGAGCAGTGGCTTCTTCCTTGCTGAGCGGCCTTTCAGGTTATGTTGATATAGGACTTGTTTTACTGTGGATATAGATACTTTTGTACCTGTTTCCTCCAGCATCTTCACAAGGTCCTTTGCTGTTGTTCTGGGATTGATTTGCACTGTTCGCACCAAAGTACGTTCATCTCTAGGAGACAGAACGTGTCTCCTTCCTGAGCGGTATGACGGCTGCATGGTCCCATGGTGTTTATACTTGCGTACTATTGTTTGTACAGATGAACGTGGTACCTTCAGGAGTTTGGAAATTGCTCCCAAGGATGAACCAGACTTGTGGAGGTCTACAATTTTTTCTGAGGTCTTTGCTGATTTCTTTTGATTTTCCCATGATGTCAAGCAAAGAGGCACTGCGTTTGAAGGTAGGCCTTGAAATACCTCCACAGGTACACCTCCAATTGACTCAAATTATGTCAATTAGCCCATCATTTTCTGGAATTTTCCAAGCTGTTTAAAGGCACAGTCAATTTAGTGTATGTAAACTTCTGACCCACTGGAATTGTGATACAGTCAATCAATCAATCAATTTTATTTTATATAGCCCTTCTTACATCAGCTAATATCTCGAAGTGCTTTACAGAAACCCAGCCTAAAACCCCAAACAGCTAGTAATGCAGTGAATTATAAGTGAAATAATCTGTCTGTAAACAATTCTTGGAAAAATTACTTGTGTCATGCACAAAGTAGATGTCCTAACCGACTTGCCAAAACTATAGTTTGTTAACAAGAAATTTGTGGAGTGGTTGAAAAACAAGTTTTAATGACTCCAACCTACAGTGAGGGAAAAAAGTATTTGATCCCCTGCTGATTTTGTACGTTTGCCCACTGACAAAGAAATGATCAGTCTATAATTTTAATGGTAGGTTTATTTGAACAGTGAGAGACAGAATAACAACAACAAAATCCAGAAAAACGCATGTCAAAAATGTTATAAATTGATTTGCATTTTAATGAGGGAAATAAGTATTTGACCCCCTCTCAATCAGAAAGATTTCTGGCTCCCAGGTGTCTTTTATACAGGTAATGAGCTGAGATTAGGAGCACAAGGGAGTGCTCCTAATCTCAGCTTGTTACCTGTATAAAAGACAACTGTCCACAGAAGCAATCAATCAATCAGATTCCAAACTCTCCACCATGGCCAAGACCAAAGAGCTCTCCAAGAATGTCAGGGACAAGATTGTAGACCTACACAAGGCTGGAATGGGCTACAAGACCATCGCCAAGCAGCTTGGTGAGAAGGTGACAACAGTTGGTGCGATTATTCGCAAATGGAAGAAACACAAAATAACTGTCAATCTCCCTCGGCCTGGGGCTCCATGCAAGATCCCACCTCGTGGAGTTGCAATGATCATGAGAACGGTGAGGAATCAGCCCAGAACTACACGGGAGGATCTTGTCAATGATCTCAAGGCAGCTGGAACCATAGTCACCAAGAAAACAATTGGTAACACACTACGCCGTGAAGGACTGAAATCCTGCAGCGCCCGCAAGGTCCCCCTGCTCAAGAAAGCACATATACAGGCCCGTCTGAAGTTTGCCAATGAACATCTGAATGATTCAGAGGAGAACTGGGTGAAAGTGTTGTGGTCAGATGAGACCAAAATAGAGCTCTTTGGCATCAACTCAACTCGCCGTGTTTGGCGGAGGAGGAATGCTGCCTATGACCCCAAGAACACCATCCCCACCGTCAAACATGGAGGTGGAAACATTATGCTTTTGGGGGTGTTTTTCTGCTAAGGGGACAGGACAACTTCACCACATCAAAGGGACGATGGACGGCGCCATGTACCGTCAAATCTTTGGTGAGAACCTCCTTCCCTCAGCCAGGGCATTGAAAATGGGTCGTATATGGGTATTCCAGCATGATAATGACCCAAAACTCACGGCCAAGGCAACAAAGGAGTGGCTCAAGAAGAAGCACATTAAGGTCCTGGAGTGGCCTAGCCAGTCTCCAGACCTTAATCCCATAGAAAATCTGTGGAGGGAGCTGAAGGTTTGAGTTGCCAAACGTCAGGCTCGAAACCTTAATGACTTGGAGAAGATCTGCAAAGAGGAGTGGGACAAAATCCCTCCTGAGATGTGTGCAAACCTGGTGGCCAACTACAAGAAACGTCTGACCTCTGTGATTGCCAACAAGGGTTTTTCCACCAAGTACTAAGTCATGTTTTGCAGAGGGGTCAAATACTTATTTCTCTCATTAAAATGCAAATCAATTTATAACATTTTTGACATGCGTTTTTCTGGATGTTTTTGTTGTTATTCTGTCTCTCACTGTTCAAATAAACCTACCATTAAAATTATAGACTGATCATGTCTTTGTCAGTGGGCAAACGTACAAAATCAGCAGGGGATCAAATACTTTTTTCCCTCACTGTAAGTGTATGTAAACTTCCGACTTCAACTGTATATCCCCCCACTAGAATCCCCATACTTTAATGAAGACAGCTTCTCCATCCTGGAGGGGTAATCAATCATTACCAGGCCCAGGGACATGTACTAGTCTGTGGCGACCTAAATGCCAGAACCTGACACCCTCAGCACACAGGGGGACAAACACCTACCTGGAGGTGACAGCATTCCCTCCCCCATATGCCACCCTAGGCACAACTACCACAACATAATCAACAGAAATGGGTCACAACTCCTGCAGCTCTGTTGCACGCTGAGTATGTACATAGTCAATGGTAGGCTTCGAGGGGACTCAGTACGGTAGGTACACCTATAGCTCATCTCTTGGCAGTAGTACTGTAGACTACTTTATCACTGACCTCAACCCAGAGTCTCTCAGAGCGTTTACAGTCCGCCCACCCCCACCCCTATTAGATCACAGCAAAATCACAGTCTACTTGAATAGAGCAATACTCAATCATGAGGCATCAAAGCCAAAGGAACTGAATAATATTAAGATATGCTATAGATGGAAGGAAAGTAGTCTGGAAACCTACCCCCAAAAAATTAGGCAACAACAAATTCAATCCCTTTTAGACAATTTCCTGGACAAAACATTTCACTGTAATAGTGAAGGTGTAAACTTTGCAGTAGAAAACCTAAACAGTATATTTGACCTCTCAGCTTCCCTACGGTGTCACACCCTGATCTGTTTCACCTGTCTTTGTGATTGTCTCCACCCCCTCCAGGTGTCGCCCATCTTCCCATTATCCCCAATGTATTTATACAGTGGGGAGAACAAGTATTTGATACACTGCCGATTTTGCAGGTTTTCCTACTTACAAAGCATGTAGAGGTCTATAATTGTTATCATAGGTACACTTCAACTGTGAGAGACGGAATCTAAAACAAAAATCCAGAAAATCACATTGTATGATTTTTAAGTAATACATTTGCATTTTATTGCATGACTTAAGTATTTGATCACCTACCAACCAGTAAGAATTCCGGCTCTCACAGACCTGTTAGTTTTTCTTTAAGAAGCCGTCCTGTTCTCCACTCATTACCTGTATTAACTGCACCTGTTTGAACTCGTTACCTGTATAAACGACACCTGTCCACACACTCAATCAAACAGACTCCAACCTCTCCACAATGGCCAAGACCAGAGAGCTGTGTAAGGACATCAGGGATAAAATTGTAGACCTGCACAAGGCTGGGATGGGCTACAGGACAATAGGCAAGCAGCTTGGTGAGAAGGCAACAACTGTTGGCGCAATTATTAGAAAAAAGTTCAAGATGACGGTCAATCACCCTCGGTCTGGGGCTCCATGCAAGATCTCACCTCGTGGGGCATCAATGATCATGAGGAAGGTGAGGGATCAGCCCAGAACTACACGGCAGGACCTGGTCAATGACCTGAAGAGAGCTGGGACCACAGTCTCAAAGAAAACCATTAGTAACACACTACGCCGTCATGGATTAAAATCCTGCAGCGCACGCAAGGTCCCCCTGCTCAAACCAGCGCATGTCCAGGCCCGTCTGAAGTTTGCCAATGACCATCTGGATGATCCAGAGGAGGAATGGGAGAAGGCCATGTGGTCTGATGAGACAGAAATAGAGCTTTTTGGTCTAAACTCCACTCGCCGTGTTTGGAGGAAGAAGAAGGATGAGTATAACCCCAAGAACACCATCCCAACCGTGAAGCATGGAGGTGGAAACATCATTCTTTGGGGATGCTTTTTTGCAAAGGGGACAGGACGACTGCACCGTATTGAGGGGAGGATGGATGGGGCCATGTATCGCGAGATCTTGGCCAACAACCTCCTTCCCTCAGTAAGAGTATTGAAGATGGGTCGTGGCTGGGTCTTCCAGCATGACAACGACCCGAAACACACAGCCAGGGCAACTAAGGAGTGGCTCCGTAAGAAGCATCTCAAGGTCCTGGAGTGGCCTAGCCAGTCTCCAGACCTGAACCCAATAGAAAATCTTTGGAGGGAGCTGAAAGTCCGTATTTGCCCAGCGACAGCCCCGAAACCTGAAGGATCTGGAGAAGGTCTGTATGGAGGAGTGGGCCAAAATCCCTGCTGCAGTGTGTGCAAACCTGGTCAAGACCTACAGCCTACCAGCGGTTTTCCCCTTGCGCCTGTCTTTTTCAAGTTCCTGTTTTCTAGTTTTCCCAGTTTTGACCTTTCTGTCTACCCTGACCCTGAGTCTGCCTGCCGTTCTGTACCTTGTCACACCACCCTGGATTATTGACCTCTGCCTACCCTGACCCTGAGACTGCCTGCCGTTCTGTACCTTTTGGACACTGATCTGGATTACTGACCTCTGCCTGCCCTTGACCTGTCGTTTTCCTGCCCCCTGTTTATGTAATAAATGTTTGTTACTTCGACATTGTCTGCATCTGGGTCTTCTCTTGAAACATTATATACGGAAAAAGAAGGAACAGCACGTCAGAAATCAGCTCAATGTAATTGAAGAATCCATAGACTCTAACCACTTCTGGGAAAATTGGAAAACACTAAACAAACAACAGCACGAATAGTTATCTATCCAAAACAGAGATATATGGGTAAACCACTTCTCCAATCTTTTTGGCCCCATAACAAAGAACAAACAGCAAAAACATATACATGATCAAATACAAATCTTAGAATCCACTATTAAAGACTATCAGAACCCACTGGATTCTCCAATTGCATTGAATGAACTACAGGACAAAATACAAACCCTCCAACCCAAAAATTCCTGTGGTGTTGATGGTATCTTCAATGAAATTATAAAATATACAGACCACAAATTCCAATTGGCTATACTTAAACTCTTTAACATCATCCTTAGCTCTGGCATCTTCCCCAATATTTGGAACCAAGGATTGATCACCCCAATCCACAAAAGTGGAGACAAATTTGACCCCAATAACTACCGTGGGATATGCGTCAACAGCAACCTTGGGAAAATCCTCTGCATTAACATTAACAGCAGACTCGTACATTTCCTCAGTGAAAAGAATGTACTGAGCAAATGTCAAATTGGCTTTTTACCAACTTACCGTACGACAGACCACATATTCACCCTGCACACCCTAATTGACAAACAAACCAAAACAAAGGCAAAGTCTTCTCATGCTTTGTTGATTTCAAAAAAGCTTTTCACTCAATTTGGCATGAGGGTCTGCTATACAAATTGATGGAAAGCGGTGTTGGGGGAAAACATACAACATTATAAAATCCATGTACACAAACAACAAGTGAGCGGTAAAAATGGGCAAAAAACACACACATTTCTTTCCACAGGGCCGTGGGGTGAGACAGGGATGCAGCTTAAGCCCCACCCTCTTCAACATATATATCAACGAATTGGCAAGGGCACTAGAACAGTCTGCAGCACCTGGCCTCACCCTACTAGAATCTGAAGTCAAATGTCTACTGTTTGCTGATGATCTGGTGCTTCTGTCCCCAACCAAGGAGGCCCTACAGCTGCACCTAGATCAGGGGTGTCAAACGTCCGGCCCGCAAACGGGTTTAATCCGGCCCGTGAGATGATTTTGTAAAGTATAAAAATGCGCTGCAATTTTTCAATAAAATAAACTGCTGTTCCAATTGCGTCCACTGGATGGCGCAATAGCAATTGTGTTAAGCAAGCAAACTGTTTATACCGGGGCAGAGCAAGTAGGTCAAGCACGTGCAGCCAGTCCAGATGAGCTACTTTGTTTTGTCCGCAATATTTATTACGGCTTCTACTTTTAACATTATGTGCTTTGGCACCCTCATTGCCCCAATATGTCTCTGTCAAAAAAGAGAAAAGTGGACGCAGAGTGCAGAGCAGGGGCGGTGTGTTCAATAGGGCGATATGGGCGACGCACTGCCAAACGGGAAAAGGAAGGGATTTTTTTTCTAATCAATTATATCACGGCAACAGTAGTTATCAGTGTTGTAATCTAGACGTCTGATCTGCCACAGTGCCACTAAATGTCCAATCAGGCTAAAGTCGTGCTTCAAATGCCCCCCCTTTTGGGGCGATTTCAGTCAGGTTGAAAATCGCCCAGAAGTCTGTCATAGACTCCCATGTAAAATCTATTTTTTTCAAATATCAGAGCTTTCAATACAATCTCTATGGGTTTCTGAGGGCTTGCACTTACGCGCTTTCGTCATACGTAACATAACCATGAACGTAACTAAGAAAAGAGCGGGTAGCCTCGTCAATCAATTCACTACTACTATCAAAATGGCTAGGCTTCAGTGCAACTCGATTGTGTCTTTGAAAGAAGTTCCTTTTGTCGGCGAACAAATGAAGATAAATTGGCAACGAAACAATTAGGACCTCCCAGACCAAATTTAATAATTCAACAGGTTTCTACTAAAGGGGGGAAGTCCTACACCCGAGGATTTTCCAAAAATTGGTACGAACGAAAAACCTGGCTAGCAGGCTGCGATGTAGCTAATGCAGTCTTCTGCTACCCCCTGCTTACTCTTTCACCCTGAAGGCGGCACGGCAGACAGCACCGCTTGGACAGCGACTGGTGTGTAACGGACATGCACCATCTTTCAGGAAAGATTAAGAAACATGAGCTGTCAAAGACCCACATGGATAGCTGTTTGAGATTGTCTGCTTTGGGGAGAGTGAACATTCCCACTCAACTGGATGAGGGATACAGGCTAGCTGTCCGCCGCCACAACGATGAGGTTAGTGTTGATAATCACAAGTTTACTGGAGAACTGAAACTGACAAGGCTGACAAGATAGGACCCTTTTGTCCATTGTTATTGGATAGGAACAGAACTTATAACCAGCTCCTGACCTAAATAGATCTTAGCACAACATTTTACTCAACATATCATATTCCATATTCACTATAACAAATATATTTACTACGACATTAGCAAGAACCGCCACATCCTCAGCCGGCTAATCCAGTGTGTGAAGTTTTGCGGAGTGTTTGAGTTAGCTTTGCGAGGCAAAGATGAAACTGAGGGCTCCACCAACCCTGGTAAGCCAACACTTTTGAGATCAGTCAATAAATGCTTCTGGTATTGACTTATATGCTGCCCCTGTCTTCATGTTGTTGCTGGACATATCTTTTTTAAAATGTGTGTAGGTCACCTAAATCATCAGAAAAATTGCCCCCCCTGAGAATTTTTTCAGGAGCCGCCACTGGTGCAGAGTGTTCCAAGAAAAATGGTCATCCTCCTATTTATTCACGGAATTGAATGGGAAAGCTGTATGTTTGGTGTGTTCACAGCATGTTGCAGTGCTGAAAGAATATAACCTTCGTCGCCACTATGTGAGTCTTCATGCCGACATATATAACAACTTTCAAGGACAGCGGAGAAGAGAGAAGGTGAATGAACTGTTGGCGGGTCTGAAGAAACAGCAGTCTGTGTTTACTCACAGCCGAGACATCAGTGACGCTGCAGTGAAAGCTGGCTACCTCATTGCTAATGAAATCGCAGTGGCTTCAAAACCATTTAGTGAGGGTGAATTTGTAAAAACATGCATGATGAAGGCAGCAGAGATTGTGTGCCCTGAAAAGCGTTAAGCTTTTGTAAATATCAGCCTGACAAGAAACACAGTTGCAGACAGGATTTCCGATCTTTCAGTGGATTTGGACAGCCAGTTGAAGCAAAAAGTAAAGTAATTTATTGCGTTTTCGGTTGCAATTGATGAAAGCACGGACATTACAGATGTTGCACAACTGGCCATTTTCTTCCGCGGAGTTGATGACACATTGACCGTCACCGAGGAGTTCGTGGAGTTGGTGCCGATGACAGCAGCTGATATTTTTACCGCACTCGTCGGCGCGCTGGACAGGGTCGGAGTGGACTGGTCCCGCGCTGTCAGCCTGGCTACAGATGGTGCGTCCTCAATGATCGGGAAAAAAGCAGGCGTTGTGACAAAGTTCAGAGAGAAAGTGCAATCTGCAAATGGAGGACGTGATTTTTTGACTTTTCACTGTATTTTGCACCAGGAGGCTTTGTGTTGCAAGTCATTAAAGATGGATAACGTCATGAAGGTGGTCATCCAAACTGTTAATTTCATCCGATCCAGAAGCCTGAATCACCATCAGTTTGACAGCCTTCTCAGAGAGAAAGACCACATCTATGGCCTGCCATACCACACTGAGGTAAGATGGTTAAGCCGAGGTGCTGAGGCGTTTCTTTGATTTACGAGAAGAAATTGAACAGTTCATGGAAGAAAAGGGCAAACCAGTGTTAGAATTTCATTCCGCAGAATGGATGCAGGACCTTGCATTTATGGTGGATGTTACAGAGCACCTGAATAACTTGAACAAACAGCTGCAAGGGTGCAACAAAGTTGTCACGCAGTATTATGACAGCATACGTTCTTTCAAGTTGAAGCTGTCATTGTGGGGAGACGCAACTTCGCCGGTGGTGATGCAGCTCACTTCCCCTGTCTGAAAAATGTGTGCGCGACCCAACATGTGGCAGACATGAAGCAGTTCAAAGATAAAATAACGGGACTGTTACGGGAGTTTGAGCAACGCTTTCAGATTTTTGGTGAACTGGAGAAAGACTTCAACGTTTTTTGCTCGCCATTCACCGTGAATCCCTCTGATCTGCCCGTCAGCATCCAACTAGAAATAATAGACTTGCAGTGTGACTCGGATTTGAAGGGCAAATTTGCCGCAGCTGGCTTGGACACATTTTATCAGAATCTCTTGCCAGGTTACCCCAACTTGACAGCCCTCGCTGCAAAACTGTTGTGCATGTTTGGAACCACATATCTTTGTGAGCAAGTTTTCTCTGTAATGAGCATAAATAAAACAAAGCTGCGCTCAAGGCTCACGCACAAGCACTTGAATCACATCCTGAAGTTGGCTGCCACTCAGGATGTGACGCCTGATATTGATGCGCTGGTGAAAGCTAAAGGATGCCAGGTTTCAGGAGTCAAATAAACTATGCAACCCCACTTAAAGTGCTGCATGAGACACCCTGATATAGTTCTGTGATCTGTGATATACTTCCGTGAATCACTGAGGCATTGTGTGTTTGTGTGTTCTTTGTCCTCAGAACTTTCAAATAACTTGAGGTGTTTTATGATTAATAGTGATGTTGATAGACATAGATAGGGCTCTAACTCCTCTAGCCCCACAGTGAAATAGGGTGCAGGCCAGGCAGCAGGCTGTTAGCCAACCTGCCAGCTTAGTGGAGTCTGCCAATAGCACAGTCAGTGTAGTCAGCTCAGCCATACCCATTGAGACTGTGTCTGTGCCTCGACCTAGGTTGGGCAAAACTAAACATGGCGGTGTTCGCCTTAGCAATCTTATTAGGATAAAGACCTCCTCCATTCCTGCCATTATTGAAAGAGATCGTGATACCTCACATCTCAAAATAGGGTTACTTAATGTTAGATCCCTCACTTCAAAGGCAGTCATAGTCAATGAACTAATCACTGATCATAATCTTGATGTGATTGGCCTGACTGAAACATGGCTTAAGCCTGATGAATTTGCTGTGTTAAATGAGGCCTCACCTCCTGGTTACACTAGTGACCATATTCCCGTGCATCCCGCAAAGGCGGAGGTGTTGCTAACATTTACGATAGCAAATTTCAATTTACAAAAAAAAAATGGCGTTTGTCTTTTTGAGCTTCTAGTCATGAAATCTATGCAGCCTACTCAATCACTTTTTATAGCTACTGTTTACAGGCCTCCTGGGCCATATACAGCGTTCCTCTCTGAGTTTCCTGAATTCCTATCAGACCTTGTAGTCATAGCAGATCATATTCTAATTTTTGGTGATTTTAATATTCACATGGAGAAGTCCACAGACCCACTCCAAAAGTCTTTCGGAGCCATCATCGACTCAGTGGGTTTTGTCCAACATGTCTCTGGACCTACTCACTGCCACAGTCATACTCTGGACCTAGTTTTGTCCCATGGAATAAATGTTGTAGATCTTAATGTTTTTCCACAAAATCCTGGACTATCGGACCACCATTTTATTACGTTTGCAATCGCAACAAATAATCTGCTCAGACCCCAACCAAGGAGCATCAAAAGTCGTGCTATAAATTCTCAGACAACACAAAAATTCCTTGATGCCCTTCCAGACTCCTTCTGCCTACCCAAGGACGTCAGAGGACAAAAATCAGTTAACCACTTAACTGAGGAACTCAATTTAACCTTGCGCAATACCCTAGATGCAGTTGCACCCCTAAAAACGAAAAACATTTGTCATAAGAAACTAGCTCCCTGGTATACAGAAAATACCCGAGCTTTGAAGCAAGCTTCCAGGAAATTGGAACGGAAATGGCGCCACACCAAACTGGAAGTCTTCCGACTAGCTTGGAAAGACAGTACCGTGCAGTACCGAAGAGCCCTCACTGCTGCTCGATCATCCTACTTTTCCAACTTAATCGAGGAAAATAAGAACAATCCAAAATTTCTTTTTGATACTGTTGCAAAGCTAACTAAAAAGCAGCATTCCCCAAGAGAGGATGGCTTTCACTTCAGCAGTAATAAATTCATGAACTTCTTTGAGGAAAAGATCATGACCATTAGAAAGCAAATTACGGACTCCTCTTTGAATCTGCGTATTCCTCCAGGGCTTAGCTGTCCTGGATCTGCACAGCTCTGCGAGGGCCTGGGATCGGGAGAAACACTTAAGTGTTTTAGTACTATATCTCTTGACACAATGATGAAAATAATCATGGCCTCTAAACCTTCAAGCTGCATACTGGATCCTATTCCTACTAAACTGCTGAAGGAGCTGCTTCCTGTGCTTGGCCCTCCTATGTTGAACATAATAAACAGCTCTCTATCCACCGGATGTGTACCAAACTCACTAAAAGTGGCAGTGATAAAGCCTCTCTTGAAAAAGCCAAACCTTGACCCGGAAAATATAAAAAACTATCGGCCTATATCGAATCTTCCATTCCTCTCAAAAATTTTAGAAAAAGCTGTTGCGCAGCAACTCACTGCCTTTCTGAAGACAAACAATGTATACGAAATGCTTCAGTCTGGTTTTAGACCCCATCATAGCACTGAGACTGCACTTGTGAAGGTGGTAAATGACCTTTTAATGGCGTCAGACCGAGGCTCTGCATCTGTCCTCGTGCTACTAGACCTTAGTGCTGCCTTTGACACCATCGATCACCACATTCTTTTGGAGAGACTGGAAACCCAAATTGGTCTACACGGACAAGTTCTGGCCTGGTTTAGATCTTACCTGTCGGAAAGATATCAGTTTGTCTCTGTGAATGGTCTGTCCTCCGACAAATCAACTGTACATTTCGGTGTTCCTCAAGGTTCCGTTTTAGGACCACTATTGTTTTCACTATATATTTTACCTCTTGGGGATGTTATTCGAAAACATAATGTTAACTTTCACTGCTATGCGGATGACACACAGCTGTACATTTCAATGAAACATGGTGAAGCCCCAAAATTGCCCTCGCTAGAAGCCTGTGTTTCAGACATAAGGAAGTGGATGGCTGAAAACTTTCTACTTTTAAACTCGGACAAAACAGAGATGCTTGTTCTAGGTCCCAAGAAACAAAGAGATCTTCTGTTAAATCTGACAATTCATCTTGATGGTTGTAAAGTCGTCTCAAATAAAACTGTGAAGGACCTCGGCGTTACTCTTGACCCTGATCTCTCTTTTGACGAACATATCAAGACTGTTTCAAGGACAGCTTTTTTCCATCTACGTAACATTGCAAAAATCAGAAATTTTCTGTCCAAAAATGATGCAGAAAAATTAATCCATGCATTTGTTACTTCTAGGTTAGACTACTGCAATGCTCTACTTTCCGGCTACCCGGATAAAGCACTAAATAAACTTCAGTTAGTGCTAAATACGGCTGCTAGAATCCTGACTAGAACCAAGAAATTTGATCATATTACTCCAGTGCTAGCTTCCCTACACTGGCTTCCTGTTAAGGCAAGGGCTGATTTCAAGGTTTTACTGTTAACCTATAAAGCGTTACATGGGCTTGCTCCTACCTATCTTTCCGAGTTGGTCCTGCCGTACATACCAATACGTACGCTACGGTCACAAGACGCAGGCCTCCTAATTGTCCCTAGAATTTCTAAGCAAACAGCGGGAGGCAGGGCTTTCTCCTATAGATCTCCATTTTTATGGAACAGTCTGCCTACCCATGTGAGAGACGCAGACTCGGTCTCAACCTTTAAGTCTTTACTGAAGACTTATCTCTTCAGTAGGTCATATGATTGAGTGTAGTCTGGCCCAGGAGTGTGAAGGTGAACGGAAAGGCTCTGGAGCAACGAACAGCCCTTGCTGTCTCTGCCGGGCCGGTTCCCCTCTCTCCACTGGGGTTCTCTGCCTCTAACCCTGTTACAGGGGCTGAGTCACTGGCTTGCTGGTGCTCTTTCATGCCGTCCCTAGGAGGGGTGCGTCACTTGAGTGGGTTGAGTTACTGACGTGATCTTCCTGTCTGGGTTGGCGCCCCCCTTGGTTTGTGCTGTGGTGGAGACCTCTGTGGGCTATACTCGGCCTTGTCTCAGGATTGTAAGTTGGTGGTTGAGGATATCCCTCTAGTGGTGCGGGGGGCTGTGCTTTGGCAGAGTGGGTGGGGTTATATCCTTCCTGTTTGGCCCTGTCCGGGGTTTCTTCGGATGGGGCCACAGTGTCTCCGGACCGCTCCTGTCTCAGCCTCCAGTATTTATGCTGCAGTAGTTTATGTGTCGGGGGCTGGGGTTAGTTGGTTATACCTGGAGTACTTCTCCTGTCTTATCCAGTGTCCTGTGTGAATTTAAGTATGCTCTCTCTAATTCTCTCGTTCTCTCTTCTCTCTGAGAACCTGAGCCCTAGGACCATACGTCAGGACTACCGGGCATGCTGACACCTTGCTGTCCCCAGTCCGCCTGGCCTTGCTGCTATTCCAGTTTCAACTGTTCTGCCTGCGGTTACGAAACCCCTACCTGTCCCAGACCTGCTGTTTTCAACTCTTAATGATCGGCTATGAAAAGCCAACTGAGAGACCTGAGCCCTAGGACCATACGTCGGGACTACCGGCCGTGGTGACTCCTTGCTGTCCCCAGTCCGCCTGGCCTTGCTGCTATTCCAGTTTCAACTGTTCTGCCTGCGGTTATGGAACCCCTACCTGTCCCAGACCTGCTGTTTTCAACTCTTAATGATCGGCTATGAAAAGCCAACTGAGATTTATTCCTGATTATTATTTGACCATGCTTGTCACTTATGAACATTTTTGAACATCTTGGTATGGTTCTGTTATAATCTCCACCCGGCACAGCCAGAAGAGGACTGGCCACCCCTCATAGCCTGGTTCCTCTCTAGGTTTCTTCCTAGGTTTTGGCCTTTCTAGGGAGTTTTTCCTAGCCACCGTGCTTCTACACCTGCATTACTAGCTGTTTGGGGTTTTAGGCTGGGTTTCTGTACAGCACTTCGAGATATTAGCTGATGTACGAAGGGCTATATAAAATAAAATTGATTGATTGATTGATTGTGCTTTTGGACACACTGTCCTCAGGCTCCAGCTTTATGTTTATATGTTTTTATGTTGATGTGCTATTGTTTTTAATAGTTTTTATTTTATTTGTATATTTAACCTATTTTTGACTCTGTGGTTCTTGCACTTGTTTGGGGAACAGGATTTCATTATTTTTATCTACATTTCTGTCTGAGAAATGACACCCTGATATAGTTCTGTGATCTGTGAAACAGTTCTGTTAATCACTGAGGCATTGTGTGTTTGTGTGTTCTTTTTCTTTAGAATTTTCAAATAAACTTGACGTGTTTTATGATTAATAGTGATGTTGTGCTTGTACTATTTTGGACACATTGTCCTCAGGCTCCAGCTTTATGTTTCATGTTGATCGTATTAAAACAAAGAAAACAATCTGAAGTTGTTGTTTTTATGTTAAATATACCATGATTTTTCCGGTCCGGCCCACTTGGGAATAGATTTTCCTCCATGTGGCCCCTGAGCAAAAATGAGTTTGACACCCCTGACCTAGATCTTCTGCACAGATTCTGTCAGACCTGGGCCCTGACAGTAAATCTCAGTAAGACAAAGATAATGCTGTTCCAGTTGTCAGGACCACAAATACAAATTCCATCTAGACACTGTTGCCCTATAGCACACAAAATACTATACATACCTCGGCCTAAACATCAGCGCCACAGGTAACTTCCACAAAGCTGTGAACGATCTGAGAGCCAAGGGAAGAAGGGCCTTCTATGCCATCAAAAATAACGTAAAAGTCGACATACCAATTAGGATCTGGCTAAAAATACTTGAATCAGTTATAGAACCCATTGCCCTTGATGGTTGTGAGGTCTGGGGTCGCTCACCAACCAAGAATTCACAAAATGGCACAAACACCAAATTGAGACTCTGCATATAGAATTCTGCAAAAATATCCTCTGTGTACAACGGAGGGAATGGCGCCGAAGGAGATGGCTGCCGTTTTACGGGATTCTAACCAATTGTGATATTGTGTGTGTTTTTTCACGTTATTTGTAATTTATCTCTTATGACCGAAAATAGCTTCTGGATATCAGGACAGCGATTACTCACCTCGTACTGGAAAAACATTTTTTATTTAACTAGACGGACGCGAAGGATTTTCTTCAGACACCCGACAAGGCCCAAATCTCTGTCATTCGCATGAGAAAGAGACGGAGATATCGGGGCCGTAGGTCGGGTTGCCTTGTAAGGATCCGACAGCGAGTGCGTAATCTACCTCTATCATCAGTCCTATTAGCCAACGTACAATCATTGGATTACAAAATAGACTAACTAAGATCACGGATATCCTACCAAAGGGACATTAAAAACGGTAATATCTTACGTTTCACCGAGTTGCGGCTGAACGACGACATGGATAACATACAGCTGGCGGGATATATGCTACATAGGCAATATAGAACAGCTACCTCCGGTAAGACAAGGGGTGGCGGTCTGTGTATATTTGTAAACAACAGCTGGTGCACTAAATCTAATATTAAGGATGTTTCGAGATTTGCTCGCCTGAGGTAGAGTATCTCATGATAAGCTGTAGACCATGCTATTTACCAAGAGAGTTTTCATCTATATTTTTCGTAGCTGTCTATTTACCACCACAAACCGATGCTAGCACTAAGACTGCCTCAATGAGCTGTATAAGGCCATAAGCAAACAGGAAAACGCTCATCCAGAGGCGGCACTCCTAGTGGCCGGGGACTTTAATGCAGGGAAACTTAAATCCATTTTACCTCATTTCTACCAGCATGTTAAAAGAGGGAAAAACTCTAGACCATCTTTACTCCACACACAGAAACACGTACAAAGCTCTCCCTCGCCCTCCATTTGGAAAATCTGACCATAACTCCATCCTCCTGACTCCTGCTTACAAGCAAAAACTAAAGCAGGAAGCACCAGTGACTCGGTCAATAAAGAAGTGGTCAGATGACGCAGATGCTAAGCTACAGGACTGTTTTGCTAGCACAGACTGGAATATGTTCCGGGATTCTTCCGATGGCATTGAGGAGTACACCACATCAGTCACTGGCTTCATCAATAAGTGCGTCGATGACGTCGTCCCCACAGTGACAGTACGTACATACCCCAAACAGAAGCCATGGATTACAACTACATCCGCACTGAGCTAAAGGGTAGAGCTGCCGCTTAACCCGGACGCTTATAAGAAATCCTGCTATACCCTCCGACGAATCATCAAACAGGCAAAGAGTCAATACAGAACTAAGATTGAATCGTACTACACCGTCTCCGACGCTCGTCGGTTGTGGCAGGGCTTGCAAACTATTACAGACTACAAAGGGAAGCACAGCTGCGAGCTGCCCAGTGACACAAGCCTACCAGATGATCTAAATTACTTATATGCTCGCTTCGAGGCAAGCAGCACTGAAGCATTCATGAGAGCACCAGCTGTTCCAGACGGTTGTGTGATCACGCTCTCCGTAGCCGATATGAGTAAGACCTTTAAACAACTCAACTTTCACAAGGCCACAGGGCCAGATGGATTAGCAGGACGTGTACTCCGAGCATACGCTGACCAACTGGCAAGTGTCTTCACTGACATTTTGAACATGTCCCTGACTGAGTCTATAATATCAACATGTTTCAAGCAGACCACGATAGTCGCTGTGCCCAAGAACACTAACATAACCTGTCTAAATGACTACCGACCCGTAGCACTCACGTCTGTAGCCATGAAGTGCTTTGAAAGGCTGGTCATGGCTCACATCAACACCATTATCCCAGAAACCCTAGACCCACTCCAATTTGCTTACCGCCCTAAAAGATCCACAGATGATGCAATCTCTATTGCACTCCACACTGCCCTTACCCACCTGGACAAAAGGAACACCTACGTGAGAATGCTTCTCATTGACTACAGCTCAGCTTTCAACAACATAGTGCCCTTAAAGCTCATCACTAAGCTAAGGACCCTGGGACTAAACAGTGGTAGGCCTGATCACCGACAACGATGAGACAGCCTATAGCAGGGGTGTCAAACGTCTGGCCCGCGGGCCGGATCAGGCCCGCAAACGGGTTTAATCCGGCCCGCGAGATGATTTTGTAAAGTATAAAAATGAGCTGCAATTTTTCAATAAAAGAAACTGCTGTTCCAATTGTGTCCACTGGATGGCGCAATAGCAATTGTGTTAAGCAAGCAAACTGTTTATACCGGGGCAGAGCAAATAGGTCAAGCAAGTGCAGCCAGTCCGGATGAGCTACTTTGTTTTGCCCGCGATATTTATTACGGCTTCTACTTTTAACATTATGTGCTTTGGCACCCTCGTTGCCCCAATATGTCTCTGTCAAAAAAGAGAAAAGTGGACGCAGAGTGCAGAGTGTTCCAAGAAAAAATGGTCATCCTTCTATTTATTCACGGAATTGAATGGGAAAGCTGTATGTTTGGTGTGTTCACAGCATGTTGCAGTGCTGAAATAATATAACCTTCGTCGCCACTATGTGAGTCTTCATGCCGACAAATATGACAACTTTCAAGGACAGCGGAGAAGAGAGAAGGTGAATGAACTGTTGGCGGGTCTGAAGAAACAGCAGTCTGTGTTTACTCACAGCCGAGACATCAGTGACGCTGCAGTGAAAGCTAGCTACCTCATTGCTAATGAAATCGCAGTGGCTTCAAAACCATTTAGTGAGGGGGAATTTGTAAAAACATGCATGATGAAGGCAGCGGAGATTGTGTGCCCTGAAAAGCACCAGGCTTTTGCAAATATCAGCCTGACAAGAAACACAGTTGCAGACAGGATTTCCGATCTTTCAGTGGATTTGGACAGCCAGTTGAAGAAAAAAGTAAAGTAATTTATTGCGTTTTCGGTTGCAATTGATGAAAGCACGGACATTACAGATGTTGCACAACTGGCCATTTTCATCCGCAGAGTTGATGACACATTGACCGTCACCGAGGAGTTCGTGGAGTTGGTGCCGATGACAGATACAACGACAGCAGCTGATATTTTCACTGCACTCGTCAGCGCGCTGGACAGGGTCGGAGTGGACTGGTCCCGCGCTGTCAGCCTGGCTACAGATGGTGCGCCCTCAATGATCGGGAAAAAAGCAGGCGTTGTGACAAAGTTCAGAGAGAAAGTTCAGTCTGCAAATGGAGGACGTGATTTTTGGACTTTTCACTGTATTTTGCACCTGGAGGCTTTGTGTTGCAAGTCATTAAAGATGGATAACGTCATGAAGGTGGTTATTATTTTTATTATATTATTATTATATTATTATATTATATTATTATTATTATATTATTATTATTATTATATTATCCAAACTGTTAATTTAATCCGATCCAGAAGCCTGAATCAACGTCAGTTTGACAGCCTTCTCAGAGAGAAAGACCACATCTATGGCCTGCCATACCACACTGAGGTAAGATGGTTAAGCCGAGGTGCTGTGCTGAGGCGTTTCTTTGATTTACGAGAAGAAATTGAACAGTTCATGGAAGAAAAGGGCAAACCAGTGTTAGAATTTCATTCCGCAGAATGGATGCAGGACCTTGCATTTATGGTGCATGTTACAGAGCACCTGAATAACTTGAACAAACAGCTGCAAGGGTGCAACAAAGTTGCCACGCAGTATTATGACAGCATACGTTCTTTCAAGTTGAAGCTGTCATTGTGGGAGACGCAACTCGCCGGTGGTGATGCAGCTCACTTCCCCTGTCTGAAAAATGTGTGCGCGACCCAACATGTGGCAGACATGAAGCGGTTCAAATATAAAATAACGGGACTGTTAAGGGAGTTTGAGGAACGCTTTCAGATTTTTGGTGAACTGGAGAAAGACTTCAAAGTTTTTTGTTCGCCATTAACTGTGAATCCCTCTGATCTGCCCGTCAGCATCCAACTTGAAATAATATACTTGCAGTGTGACTCGGATTTGAAGGGAAAATTTGCCGCAGCTGGCTTGGACACATTTGATCAGAATCTCTTGCCAGGTTACCCCAACTTGACAGCCCTCGCTGCAAAACTGTTGTGCATGTTTGGAACCACATATCTTTGTGAGCAAGTTCTCTGTAATGAGCATAAATAAAACAAAGCTGCGCTCAAGGCTCACGCACAAGCATTTGAATCACATCCTGAAGTTGGCTGCCACTCAGGATGTGACGCCTGATATTGATGCGCTGGTGAAAGCTAAAAGATGCCAGGTATCAGGAGTCAAATAAACTATGCAACCCCACTTAAAGTGCTGCATGAGACACCCTGATATAGTTCTGTGATCTGTGATATACTTCTGTGAATCACTGAGGCATTGTGTGTTTGTGTGTTGTTTGTCCTCAGAATTTCAAATAACTTGAGGTGTTTTATGATTAATAGTGATGTTGTGCTTTTGGACACACTGTCCTCAGGCTCCAGCTTTATGTTTATATGTTTTTATGTTGATGTGCTATTGTTTTTAATTGATTTTATTTTATTTGTATATTTAACCTATTCTTGACTCTGTGGTTCTTGCACTTGTTTGGGGAACAGGATTTCATTATTTGTATCTACATTTCTGCCTGAGAAATGACACCCTGATATAGTTCTGTGATCTGTGAAACAGTTCTGTGAATCACTGAGGCATTGTGTGTTTGTGTGTTCTTTTTCTTTAGAATTTTCAAATAAACTTGAGGTGTTTTATGATTAATAGTGATGTTGTGCTTGTACTATTTTGGACACACTGTCCTCAGGCTCCAGCTTTATATTTTATGTTGATAGTATTAAAACAAAGAAAACAATCTGAAGTTGTTGTTTTTAAGTTATATATACCATGATTTTACCGGTCCGGCCCACTTGGGAATAGATTTTCCTCCATGTGGCCCCTGAGCTAAAATGAGTTTGACACCCCTGGCCTATAGGGAGGAGGTCAGAGACCTGGCCGTATGGTGCCAGGATAACAACCTCTCCCTCAACGTGATCAAGACAAAGGAGATGATTGTGGGCTACAGGAAAAAGAAGAGGACCGAGCACGCCCCCATTCTCATCGACGGGGCTGTAGTGGAGCAGGTTGAGAGCTTCAAGTTCCTTGGTGTCCACATCACCAACAAACTATCATGGTCCAAACACACCAAGACAGTCGTGAAGAGGGCACGACAAAGCTTATTCCCCCTCAGGAGACTGAAAAGATTTGGCATGGGTCCTCAGATCCTCAAAAAGTTCTACAGCTGCACCATCGAGAGCATCCTGACTGGTTTCATCACTGCCTGGTATGGCAACTGCTCGGCCTCAGAGGGTAGTGCATACGTCTCAGTACATCACTGGGTCCAAGCTTCCTGCCATCCAGGACCTCTATACCAGGCGGTGTCAGAGGAAGGCCCTAAAAATTGTCAAAGACTCCAGCCACCCTAGTCATAGACTGTTCTCTCTGCTACCGCACGGCAAGCGATACCGGAGCGCGAAGTCTAGGTCCAAAAGGCTTCTTAACAGCTTCTACCCACACCCCCTCTTTTACGCTGCTGTTACTCTCTATTTATTATCTATGCATAGTCACTCTACCTACATGTACATATTATTTAAATTACCTCGACTAACCTGTGCCATCACACATTAACTCTGTACCGGTACTCCCTGTATATAGCCACGCTACTGTTATTTTACTGCTGCTCTTGAATTATTTTTAATTATTAATGTTTTACTTAGCAATTTTTTACTTAACGCTTATTTTTCTTAAAACTGCATTGTTGGTTAAGGGCTAGTAAGTAAGCATTTCACTGTAAGGTCTACACCTGTTGTATTCGGTGCATATGACAAATGCGGGGGAGAGATATGGAGACAGAGAGAGGGAGGAAGAAAGAGGGCGGGGGAAAGACTGACAGAGAAAGCGAGAGAGGGAGGGAGCGAGAGGGAGAGCGAGGAGGGAGAGAAGGAGGGAGGAAGGAAAGGGGAAAGCACCTCTCTTAAGTAGCAGGAGATTCCTCGGAGTGCTGTCCCCATGGTGGTTGGAGAGGGTAGCTGGGGAAAGAGAGAGGGAAGACAGAGGAAGAAAGTGATCTTATTTTGTCTTTGTGCATCTCTGCCCAAAGAAGCTAACTCAAAGGATTGCAGTTGAAAGAAGTGTGTTTGTGTGTGTGTGCGTGCGTGCGCGTTTGAGTGTGGGTGCGTGTGTGCATGCATGTGTGTGTCGGGTCTCGTACTGGGGGTGGGTGTTCCAGACAGGTGTGGAAGTGTTTGGTCTGGTCTGGCTTGACGCGCTTCAGGGGAACGCGAGACTCCCCAATGAACTCATTATGAGTCAACTTATCCTCATCACACACTGACAACCTGCAACAGGGAGAAAGAGAGCGAGAGAGAGATTTTTATTTGCCCAATAGTTACATAATTAAAAGCACAAACTTTTCTTAATTTTAATGGACCTAGATAGTTAGAACCAAGCCCCCCTCCTCGTCCACTGTACATAGAACCCCCCTGATGCCCCACACCCCTACAAATTCCTCCAGACGATTCACCAGCCCCCATATACATGCTCCAGTGTGAGCGGAGCCTACACCAGCCTCAGCAGCACAGCTATGGGGTCCTTACACCCTGCCCCCTGCATATCATGTGTCCTGGTCTTCCACACTGCCATTTTTGCCTGCCCCAACAGGTAGTTTACTAGGCAGTCCTTTCGCCTGTTGGCTACACTACACCTAGGCCCTCCAACGTATAGGTCCAGAGTCAGCCCCAACCCTAGGCCTATACACCACCCACCCAGGAGAGAAAACAACCCTACCAGCCTGGAACAAGAAAAAAAACGATGATGTACTGTATCCTCCCCACAGAACAGATAACCTCTCCCCACTGATGGATCAAGGTGCGACACCTATCTGTTTGTAGATGGAGAGAGAGAGAGAGAGAGAGAGCGAGAGAGAGCGAGAGCGTGGGGGGGAGTATTGGAGTGGCCATACATGTGCTCGTACACACAAGCATGCGAACACAAACACATACATACACACCCACAGAGCCCGAGAGATAAACCACTAATGTCACGATCGTCTTGAAAAGAAGCGGGCCAAGGCGCAGCGTGAGATGCGTACATATTTTATTTTAGTACACCACAGCGAACAAAACAACAAACGATACGTGAAGTCCTACGGGACAGACACAAACCAAAAGGAACAAGAAACCACACCAAATGAATGCCTAACGGCTACCTAAGTATGGCTCCCAATCAGAGACAACGAGCTACAGCCGTCTCTGATTGGGAGCCACCCTGGCCAACATAGAAATACACAAACCCAGAAATTAACACCCTGGCTCAACATACGAGAGTCCCCAGAGCCAGGGCGTGACAGTACCCCCCCCCAAAGGCGCGGACTCCGACCGCGCCAACCAAACATAACAGGGGAGGGATCGGGTGGGCACTCCGCCTCGGCGGCGGATCCGGCTCCGGACATGACCCCCACTCCCTCTCTAACCCCCCAAAGTACCCCTGGTCTGGTCTGGCCCCGCTGACCGGAGCTGAACTGAAAACCGGTGGAGCGGATTGCTCTAGCTCCGGCGTGACGCAGCTGACCCGTGCCGACCCAGGCACCGGTGGAACAGGCACGGGCCGTGCCGTACTGACGACGCACACTACTGGCTTGGTGTGGGGAGCAGGAACGGGCCGAGCCGGGCTGACGAAGCGCACCACTGACTTGGTGCGGGGAGCAGGAACGGGCCGAGCTGGGCTGACGAAACGCACCACTGACTTGGTGCGGGGAGCAGGAACGGGCCGAGCTGGGCTGACGAAACGCACCACTGACTTGGTGCGGGGAGCGGGAATGGGCCGAGCTGGGCTGACGAAACGCACCACTGACTTGGTGCGGGGAGCAGGAACAGGCCGGACCGGGCTGGCGACGCGCACCACAGGCTCGGTACGAGGGACAGGAACAGGCCGGACCGTACTGGGGACACACACCACTGGCCCTACGCGGGGATCAGGAACGGGCCGGACCGGACTGGTAACACACCCCAGTACCTTTCGCCGTGCCTCTACACTTTCCTCCCCTTTCGTGACCAGTGGCTCCCGTAACCTGGCGGCCTCCTCTACTAACCGCTCTATCGCGGCCTCCTGCTGCCCCGTCGTCCACGGCGTGAGCCCCCCCCTAAAA
This sequence comes from Coregonus clupeaformis, assembly GCF_020615455.1. Classification (NCBI taxonomy): domain Eukaryota; kingdom Metazoa; phylum Chordata; class Actinopteri; order Salmoniformes; family Salmonidae; genus Coregonus; species Coregonus clupeaformis. The sequence continues at coordinate 33,887,262 of NC_059198.1, forward strand.
ATTTTCTGGGTGTCTCTCCTCCTCGTGGACCAGGCCTCCATAGTTCTCGCCCAACTCTCGCTCTTCTGCTTCCAAGTCCTCTCTGGCGTTGGCTCCTGGACACGCTGCTTGGTCCAGTTATGGTGGTTTCTTCTGTCACGATCGTCTTGAAAAGAAGCGGGCCAAGGCGCAGCGTGAGATGCGTACATATTTTATTTTAGTACACCACAGCGAACAAAACAACAAACGATACGTGAAGTCCTACGGGACAGACACAAACCAAAAGGAACAAGAAACCACACCAAATGAATGCCTAATGGCTACCTAAGTATGGCTCCCAATCAGAGACAACGAGCTACAGCCGTCTCTGATTGGGAGCCACCCTGGCCAACATAGAAATACACAAACCCAGAAATTAACACCCTGGCTCAACATACGAGAGTCCCCAGAGCCAGGGCGTGACAACTAAATTACTTTCTCACTCTCACTTTCACGCCAGAAAAAAAGGCCCAACCCCAGCAAAGTTTTATAGGTCGGCCCGGAATCAGGTGTGGCCCGGGGATACGGCTAATTTGCAGTGTGTTGTGGGCACACACAGGTAATTTACCATGGATAATCACGGGATGAACCGGAGTGCATCAGTGTTCTGCTCTTCTCCTCAGGAGAAGCCTCCAAGTGGCTCTGAGAGTGCCATAACGGAATTCAAGAGGATATTACCATGGGCGGTGGGCAGAATTATTCTGGCTAAATATATAACACACTGTCTTGCATCCCAAATGGCTCCCTACTTCCTTCAGTGCACTACCTTTGACCAGAGCCCTATGGGTGTACTATATAGGGAATAGGGTGCCATTTGGGATGCAACCACTGTCAAAGCTGTTGACAGGAAGATACATATTTTCAGAGAAACAACACTTGCCTGCTAGATAAGGCAAGCTCACACACACACACATACACACACACACACACACATACACATTGCCCTCACTACCTTAATTTTGATAATTTAAAAGTGAAATATGTATGGTCACGGAGCTTAATGTTAAAGTGTTTACGTTGTGTTTCTTTGTTTATATATTCGTGTTTTAACCACCAACACTTTCCTATCATTGCCAAAGGTAAATGTCAGTGTGTTCCTCTTTTCCTTATGTTATTGAGCTAGCCTATATATTATGTAGGGTGAATTCGGAAAGAGTGAGACATCATATCAACTGGGACAGCTTAATCCTGACTTATTTATTTATTGGTCTGACAAGAGAAAATCTAAATTATTGTTACTAAGCCCTTGCAGAGAATCCACATAATCAAAATCACATAACTTCATTGGTGTGACATCATAGAGAGGGGAAGAGCAAGCTTCACACAGGAAGCTCACCCTGCAAAGCACACGGTAAGATCAGTGACATCACTTTTTTTCTGTTTAAAGGTTATAAATAATGCACAGTGCCAAACTGTGATGTAAATGTGCATACTAGGTACTAGTGAATCAAAATACATAAAAAATAAGTTGCCAATATTATGTTTCAATTTAGTAATTCATTTTTTTAGTTGTCCCGCTTTACCAACTATAGAGCTAAAGTAGGAAAACATGGAGTAGCTAAAGTGAAACAGTCTTATATGCTTGTCCAATGTAGGAAAGCGATCCAGTTTACATTAAGGACTCCCTGTACTTAGGTTGGGCAGGGCACTGGTTCTTGTAGTACTATGTCCAGAGATATTAGAGAAAGGAGAAGATAGGAAACCCACTGGGCAATGAATGGAGGAACGTATAACACCCCACCCAGCAGACTGTCGACCAATCGCGTTCACGTTGTCATGCTGCGTCACACGGTTTCTAAGCTAATCGTCATGCAATCCCTTCTCAAAGTCAGAGTATGAGTCGAGAAACGTGCCTATTTTCCTCGAAAGTACGTAATGCCACAATTCCAAAGCTATACGATATTACAGAGAACAAGTTAATTATCTCACATCTCGGAAAATATTTGTAATGTTGTTCTTCTTGATCACGAAATTGACAATGCATGGGCAACGTACACAGTGAGCGTTAACACGATTCAAATGGAGTTTCCCATCGCCTCAAAAGTATCTCTGCTATATCCTGTACATTTTTTTATTGTAGTACTGTTATTTGAGGGAATTCAGAAAAAGTGGGACACTTTTTGCATTTCTCACGGCCTTGTGATTGTTAACCTGTTTAAACGTTTTGCTCACATCGGCCTCAGAGAGCGAGATCACACAGACATCTGGAAATACAGGGGCTTTCACGCAAGGCACAGTGTTATATTCCTCGAAGCGAGCATAAAAGGCATTTAGCTCATTTGGGAGTTCTGCATTGCTATGCAACTCATGGCTGGGTTTGCTTTTGTAATCCGTTATTGTCTGCAAGCCCTGCCACATACGACGAGCATCGGCGCCGGTGTAATAGGATTCCACCTTCCTCCTATATTGTCCTTTTGCATGTTTGATGTCTCGTCGGAGGTCGTAGCGGTCTTTCTTGTATGCATCAATGTCTGTTTCCCATTCCTTGTAAGTGGTAACTCTAGCCTCTAGATGACATTGTCTATGCACTTATTGACGAAGCCCTTGACTGTTGTGGTAAACTACTTAATGCTATCAGAACATATCTCAGTCTGTACATACAACTGAGATGTATGCATGCATTCACACACACACATACACACACACATGCACATGCACACACACACACACCTGAGTGTCTTTCTATGCATGTCCTCCTCTGTGATCCCAACATAGGTAAGTGTTTCATTCCACACCGGATTCAGAGTATTCCGCACTATCTTTGTCTTCAACTTGTTAGCCTGAAAGAGAAAGACAGTGAATAGAGAGAGAGATGTAGGATTAAGAGAGAGAGGGAGGGAGGGAGGGAGGGAGGGAGGGAGGGAGGGAGGGAGGGAGGGAGGGAAGATTAAAAGAGAGGAAGGGAAACAGTATTCAGCAGTGTCAACAAAAGACATCAATAGAGTTCAGAGACATTGATAGAATTCAGACACATTGATAGAGTTCAGAGACATCGATAGAGTTCACTATTTGGTCCTCTACAGTCACACACAAACAAAGAAGTTGTGCTAGGGTTCTGGTCACGTGACAAGATGGCGTATTGAACACACAGCGGTGCGAATCACCTGAAGATTTAAAAAAACGTCATATTCAATATCAGTAAGTTAGACTAAATATTAGCACTTCATATACAGTTGAAGTCGGAAGTTTACATACACTTAGGTTGGAGTCATTAAAACTCGTTTTTCAACCACTCCACACATTTCTTGTTAACAAACTATAGTTTTGGCAAGTCGGTTAGGACATCTACTTTGTGCATGACACAAGTAATTTTTCCAACAATTGTTTACAGACAGATTATTTCACTTATAATTCACTGTATCACAATTCCAGTCGGTCAGAAGTTTAAATAGACTAAGTTGACTGTGCCTTTAAACAGCTTGGAAAATTCCAGAAAATGATGTCATGGCTTTAGAAGCTTCTGATAGGCTAATTGACATAATTTGAGTCAATTGGAGGTGTACCTGTGGATGTATTTCAAGGCCTACCTTCAAACTCAGTGCCTCTTTTCTTGACATCATGGGAAAATCTAAAGAAATCAGCCAAGACCTCAGAAAAAAAATGGTAGACCTCCACAAGTCTTGTTCATCCTTGGGAGCAATTTCCAAACTCCTGAAGGTACCACGTTCATCTGTACAAACAATAGTACGCAAGTATAAACACCATGGGACCATGCAGCCGTCATACCGCTCAGGAAGGAGACGCATTCTGTCTCCTATCCACAGTAAAACGGGTCCTATATCGACATTACCTGAAAGGCCGCTCAGCAAGGAAGAAGCCACTGCTCCAAAATCGCCATAAAAAGGCCAGACTACGGTTTGCAACTGCACATGGGGACAAAGATCGTACTTTTTGGAGAAATGTCCTCTGGTCTGATGAAACAAAAATAGAACTGTTTGGCCATAATGACCATCGTTATGTTTGGAGGAAAAAGAGGGTTGCTTGCAAGCCGAAGAACACCATCCCAACCGTGAAGCACGGGGGTGGCAGCATCATGCTGTGGGGGTGCTTTGCTGCAGGAGGGACTGGTGCACTTCACAAAATAGATGGCATCATCAGGAAGTAAAATTATGTGGATATATTGAAGCAACATCTCAAGACCTCAGTCAGGAAGTTAAAGCTTGGTCGCAAATGGGTCTTCCAAATGGACAATGACCCCAAGCATACTTCCAAAGTTGTGGCAAAATGGCTTAAGCACAACAAAGTCAAGGTATTGGAGTGGCCATCACAAAGCCCTGACCTCAATCCTATAGAAAATGTGTGTGTAGAACTGAAAAAGCATGTGCAAGCAAGGAGGCCTACAAACCTAACTCAGTTACACCAGCTCTGTCAGGAGGAATGGGCCAAAATTCACCCAACTTATTGTGGGAAGCTTGTGGAAGGCTACCCAAAACGTTTGACCCAAGTTAAACAATTTAATGGCAATGCTACCAAATACTAATTGAGTGTATGTAAACTTCTGACCCACTGGGAATGTGATGAAAGAAATAAAAGCTGAAATAAATAATTCTCTCTACTATTATTCTGACATTTCACATTCTTAAAATAAAGTGGTGATCCTAACTGACCTAAGACAGGGAATTTTTACTAGGATAAAATTTACACTACATTACATTTAAGTCATTTAGCAGACGCTCTTATCCAGAGCGACTTACAGTTAGTGAGTGCATACATTTTTCATACTGGCCCCCCGTGGGAATCGAACCCACAACCCTGGCGTTGCAAGCGCCATGCTCTACCAACTGAGCTACAGGAGGCCTATATAAATGTCAGGAATATAAATGTCAGTAATTGTGAAAAACTAAGTTTAAATATATTTGGCTAAGGTGTATGTAAACTTCCGACTTCAACTGTACTCGTGGGTAATAACATTCAATCTGGATAATAACACAAAACAAATCATAAGGCTAGAGAAATGTATCAACAAATATTACAACAACAAGCAACACTCAAACATGACAGATGGTAAACGAGGAGAATCAATCTCCAAGAGAAAACGCGACTCCTCGACAGATACAGATGATTTATGCTTTTCACCACTGGGACTGGTAAGTGTGGAAAGCGATCTGTTGAAGTCGATAAATGACAAACTGGGTACAAACTCGGACAATCAGAGAGGGGGCATATTATTGTGGCCCTGGTGGCACAAAATAATCAAAGGTCTGACTGCACGGAGATGCTTGGGAAAATGGTTACAACGGGGGACCAGAGTGTTTGTGTCACAGGGGAAGAGGGTGCATCTGATCTCCATCACCTAGGACTTGACATAGGTTAATCAAATCTCAAATTGTTGTCAATTTTTGATCAATCTTGAATGCTTTCTCAAACAGCTGTAACTGTATATGCATTCGTAAATCAGGTCCTTTCTTGAGTTGGGCTCTGGGATGTAATAACCGTTGAGCATCTGAGCTTATGGTTGATTGTGGAAGAAAGGGGTTGAGTGTGTTAGAGTATGTGCGTGTGTGTGTGTGTGTGTGTGTGTATGTGTGTGTGTGTGTATCCCACATCTGTTGCAAGGGGGTAAGGATGTTAGGGAGAATATAGGATGAACCACAATAATTGTTTGCTAAAATAAGAATTGCTTGACAAAAATGTAATGTAATACAATGGCAATCCGGGTTATAGGTAAATCCTTCGTTTGAACTGCAGACATTATTATGCATATTAATTGATAATGATGGAAATTAAGATATGCAAGATATTTGAATAGATATATATTTTTAATAGCTATATATATTGAGGTGAGAGCATTGGAGATGCTTTTGGCGGTTGACCTGCTTCTGTTTTGTGGGTGGCTCTGTGTGCTATTTTCAAAGGATGGGTCCTGGCCTCTCGGGGAGCCTAGGGATCTGGGGGGACGGGGGTGGTCTGCCGATCACTGGGATGACAACCCAACTTGGGATGGGGAGGGGCTTTAGTGGCGGGAATAGTGGAGAACAATTGGAGGGTTACTTAGTAGCAATGCAAACATCATGGTACAGCTATATGGACACTCAATCAATATGGTATTTTTTATTGGTACATTTACAAACATATATTATGATAAATAGATTTGAAACTTGTATCTCATTATGGTAAGTGGTGAAATAAGTATGACCAGTTATAATTGTAATGGCTTAGCAGATAATAACAAAAGAAGAACAATATTTGCATGGCTCAAAGAGAATGAATATAATATCTATTGTTTACAGGAAACTCATTCAACAATTCTAGATGAAGTTGTGTGGAAAAAGGACTGGGGGGGTGAGATATACTTCTCCCATGGGCAAAGAAACTCAAAAGGGGTGATGATATTAATTAACAGTAATTTCAAACCAAATGTGCAAATTGTCCAAACAGATCCGCAAGGTAGATGGATGATTTTAAATATGTTATTGGACCATTAACAGATATGTCTCATTAACCTTTACGGACCAAATAATGATGATCCACACTTCTTTGACAATATATACAATAAATGATCAACCCTGCAAGCAATACAAGACTTAATTATTATGGTGGGAGATTATAATACTTTTTTTAAATAGCTCAATGGACCGTAAAGGAAATCACACTACAAACTATCACCCTCATGCTCTTAAGGAAATCATGAATGTCATGGATACATTAGAACTAGTAGATATATGGAGGCTTAAATATCCTGACCTAGTGAGATATACATGGTGGAGACTCAATCAAGCTAGTCGTCTTGACTTCTTTCTTATGTCATTCTCGTTGGCACCAAAGGTTTTAAAAAGTGTTGATAGGGGACAGAATGTGGTCGGACCATCATATAATTGGCATATACATTACTCTTACTGAATTTCCACGTGGGCGAGGATATTGGAAATGTAATCAAAGCCTATTGGATGATAACTTGTTTTTAACTAGAATTTATAACTGATTTATTTCCGACATAACATAGGTACAGCAAATCCCCTTATTGTATGGGACACTTTTAAATGTACATTTAGAGGCCATGCAATTCAAGTCTCATCTCGAAAACAAAAGCAATTTAGGTCAAAAGAGTCCATACTAACAAAGGAAATAGAAGGTCTAACAGAACAGATAGATAGCAATAAAAACTGTAACATAGTGGCTCAGACTAAATTAGAGGAAAAACAAAAATAAATGGAGAAACTTATTCAAGAAAGATAAAGTGTAATATATTATAACAAATAAAGCAAACTGGATGGAATATAGGGAAAATGCACAAAATTCGTTTTTAATCTTCAACATAGAAACGCTACCAAAAATAATTTACTGAAACTGGTTACAAATGACGGAGTCACCCATGATTCACCAAATGATATTTTGAAGGAGGAAGCAAAGTACTTTAAGCATATGTTTTTGTTTCAGTCGCCTCCATCTCCTCTAACTGAAGCTAATTGTAGGGATTTTTTTTCTATTGATAATGTAAAATTAACAGCCATACAGAAAGATGTGAAGGTGAAATTACAGAGGAGGAACTTCTGGATGTAATTAAAGACTTTAAGTCTGGGAAAACTCTGGGGTTGGATGGCATACCAGTCGAGGTCTACCAAATCTTTTTTGATATACTCATTATTAGCATGTTTTAACCACTCCTATGTAAATGCTAGATTATCAGACACTCAAGAAGGAGGTCTGATTTCATTATTACTGAAACAGGATACAAGTGGGAAATATAAAGATCCAGTCCATTTAAAGAATTGGAGACCCCTTACACTTCAGTGTTGTGATGCAAAGATTCTAGCAAACTGTATAGTGCATAGAATTAAAAAGGTATTGTCGGACATTATTCATTCTAATCAGACAGGTTTTTTACATGGACGATACATTGGAGATAATATAAGGCAAGTACTGGAAACAATAGAACACTATGAAAGATCTGGGAAACCAGACTTTGAAAAGGCATTTGATAAAGTACGACTGGAGTTTATATATAAATGCCTGGAGCATTTCAATTTTGTAGAATCTCTTGTAAAATGGGTTAAAATCATGTATAGTAACCCTAGGTGTAAAATATTAAATAATGGCTGTTTCTCAGAAAGTTTTAAACTGTCAAGAGGAGTAAAACAAGGTTGTCCACTATCGGCTAATCTATTTATTATGGCCATCGAAATGTTAGCTACTAAAATCAGATCCAACAGTAATATCAAGGGATTAGAAATCCAGGGCTTAAAAACCAAGGTGTCATTGTACGCTGATGATTCATGTTTTCTTTTAAATCCACAACTTTAATCCCTCCACAGCCTCTTAGAGGATCTAGATACATTTTCTAACCTCTCTGGATTACAACCAAATTATGATAAATGTACTATATTACATATTGGATCACTAAAAAATAAAAAAATTTACATTACCATGTAGTTTACCAATAAAATGGTCTGATGGTGATGTGGATATACTCGGAATATATATCCCAAATGAAATAAATGATCTCACTCCAATACATTTTTATAGAAAGTTAGCAAAAATAGATAAGATCTTGCTACCATGGAAAGGTAAATACCTGTCTATTTGTGGAAAAATCACCCTGATTAACTCTTTAGTATTATCCCAGTTTACCTATTTGCTTATGGTCTTGCCTACGCCTAGGGAACAGTTTTTTCAAATACAGTGGGGAGAACAAGTATTTGATACACTGCCGATTTTGCAGGTTTTCCTACTTACAAAGCATGTAGCGCTTTTAGTGATAGGTCTAATGCTTTAATATTTAATTATTTCTGTCCTCCGATATATATTCATTATATAAATAGGCCCGTTTAATTTTGTCTGGTTTGCCGTTCAAAATAAAATTGAATATATTTTTCTCATATACAGTGGGGAGAACAAGTATTTGATGCACTGCCGATTTTGCAGGTTTTCCTACTTACAAAGCATGTAGAGGTCTGTAATTTTTTATCATAGGTACACTTCAACTGTGAGAGACGGAATCTAAAACAAAAATCCAGAAAATCACATTGTATGATTTTTAAGTAATGAATTTGCATTTTATTGCATGACATAAGTATTTGATACATCAGAAAAGCATAACTTAATATTTGGTACAGAAACCTTTGTTTGCAATTACAGAGATCATACGTTTTCTGTAGGTCTTAACCAGGTTTGCACACACTGCAGCAGGGATTTTGGCCCACTCCTCCATACAGACCTTCTCCAGATCCTTCAGGTTTCGGGGCTGTCGCTGGGCAATACGGACTTCAGCTCCCTCCAAAGATGTTCTATTGGGTTCAGGTCTGGAGACTGGCTAGGCCACTCCAGGACCTTGAGATGCTTCTTACGGAGCCACTCCTTAGTTGCCCTGGCTGTGTGTTTCGGGTCGTTGTCATGCTGGAAGACCCAGCCACGACCCATCTTCAATGCTCTTACTGAGGGAAGGAGGTTGTTGGCCAAGATCTCGCTATACATGGCCCCTTCCATCCTCCCCTCAATACGGTGCAGTCGTCCTGTCCCCTTTGCATAAAAGCATTCCCAAAGAATGATTTTTCCACCTCCATGCTTCATGGTTGGGATGGTGTTCTTGGGGTTGTACTCATCCTTCTTCTTCCTCCAAACACGGCGAGTGGAGTTTAGACCAAAAAGCTCTATTTTTGTCTCATCAGACCACATGACCTTCTCCCATTCCTCCTCTGGATCATCCAGATGGTCATTGGCAAACTTCAGACGGGCCTGGACATGCGCTGGCTTGAGCAGGGGGACCTTGCGTGCGCTGCAGGATTTTAATCCATGACGGCGTAGTGTGTTACTAATGGTTTTCTTTGAGACTGTGGTCCCAGCTCTCTTCAGGTCATTGACCAGGTCCTGCCGTGTAGTTCTGGGCTGATCCCTCACCTTCCTCATGATCATTGATGCCCCACGAGGTGAGATCTTGCATGGAGCCCCAGACCGAGGGTTATTGACCGTCATCTTGAACTTCTTCCATTTTCTAATAATTGCGCCAACAGTTTTTGCCTTCTCACCAAACTGCTTGCCTATTGTCCTGTAGCCCATCCCAGCCTTGTGCAGGTCTACAATTTTAACCCTGATGTCCTTACACAGCGCTCTGGTCTTGGCCATTGTGGAGAGGTTGGAGTCTGTTTGATTGAGTGTGTGGACAGGTGTCTTTTATACAGGTAACGAGTTCAAACAGGTGCAGTTAATACAGGTAATGAGTGGAGAACAGGAGGGCTTCTTCAAGAAAAACTAACAGGTCTGTGAGAGCCGGAATTCTTACTGGTTGGTAGGTGATCAAATACTTATGTCATGCAATAAAATGCAAATTAATTACTTAAAAATCATACAATGTGATTTTCTGGATTTTTGTTTTAGATTCCGTCTCTCACAGTTGAAGTGTACCTATGATAAAAAATTACAGACCTCTACATGCTTTGTAAGTAGGAAAACCTGCAAAATCGGCAGTGCATCAAATACTTGTTCTCCCCACTGTATATGAGAAAAATATATTCCATTTTATTTTGAACGGCAAACCAGACAAAATTAAACGGGCCTATTTATATAATGAACATGAATTCGGAGGACAGAAATAATTAAATATTAAAGCATTAGACCTATCACTAAAAGCGTCAGTCATACAAAAGTTATACTTAAATCCGAACTGGTTCTCTAGCAAATTAGTAAGATTGTCTCACCCCATGTTCAAGAATGGCCTTTTTCCCTTTATTCAGATTACAACCTCTCACTTTCAGTTATTTGAAATGCAAATAATCTCCCAAATATCACTATTTCTAAAACAAGCCATAGAAAGTTGGTTGCAATTTCAATTTAATCCTCCAGAAACGACAGAACAAATAAGGCAACAAATATTGTGGTTAAACTCAAATATACTAATTGATAAAAACACATTTTTCTTTGAAAAAATGTTTAAAAAAGGTATAATCTTCCTAAATGATATCATAGGTAGGACTGGTGGAGTTATGTCGCACATGCAGCTAACAAAAACATATTGAAACATCTGCTCTACCCAAAATTACAACCAAATAATTGCAGCATTACCGCAAAAATGGAAGAGGAAAGTGGAAGGGGGAAAAAGTAAGGAACTTGTCTGTCGGCCCTGCATTAAAGAACATAATTGGTTAAAGAAAATTGTGATAAATAAACAAGTATACCAGTTTCATTTAAGGACCAAAGGATTGACAGCCGTCCCATATAGATTGCAAAATAGTTGGGAAGAGATTTTTGACGTGCCAATTCCATGGCATAGTGTTTATAAACTGATACGCAAAACGACGCCGGATTCAAAACGTAGAATATTTCAATTTAAATTATTATACACAATTCTTGCTACCAATATAATGTTATATCAGGGATACAATCTTCTCAGCTCTGCAGAGAAGAGACAGAATCATTACATTTACATCATTTAGCAGACACTCTTATCTAGAGCGACTTACAGTTAGTGCATACATTATTTTTCATACCCCCCGTGGGAAGCGAACCCACAACCCTGGCGTTGCAAACGCCATGCTCTACCAACTGAACTACATCCCCACCGGCCATTCCCTCCCCTACCCTGGACGATGCTGGGCCAATTGTGCGCCGCCCCATGGGTCTCCCGGTCGGCCACGACAGAGCCTGGATTCAAACCAGGATCTCTAGTGGCACAGCTAGCACTGCGATGCAGTGCCTTAGACCACTGCGCCACTCGGGAGGACGTTAGATCATTTGTTTTGGTACTGTCCATTTGTAGCTTGTTTTAGGTCACAGGTCCAGGAATGGCTATAGGATTGCAATATTTACCTGGAGCTAACCCTGCTGATAGCACTACTGGGTGATCTGAAAAGTCATAGTCAATCAATCAATAATATAATAATACTTTTAGCAAAAATGTTTATTTTCAATTTACAATCTGTAAAAACAATGAGAATAGAAGGGTTCTGAACTTTTGTGAAACATCACAGTACAGTTGAAAAATATATGGCAAATAGAAATCCAGTATGGATGGTGTTAAGAGATAGATGGGAGGTGTTGAATGGAGCTGAAGGATGGGACTAATAACAACAACTAATAACAACAAGATAACTAATGTAAAGCATACTGTGTCCATAATAAGTACATAGGTTATAGGTTGAGAGCTTTTGTGAAAGAGAACAATTAGAAAGATATGGCATGTAGAGGCAGACCGGATGGACATCATGAAGAAGATCGGAGGGGTTAAGGGTAGAGGAAGTTCACGAGCAAAAACAAACAAAATAGAATTATTGGAAAATTGACTGTGTCCATAAAATGTATATTTACATTTTAGTCATTTAGAAGACGCTCTTATCCAAAGCAACTTACAGTATATTGTCACGGTTTCGGCCGAGGCGGCTCCTCCTCCTTGTTCGGGCAGGTTTCGCCGGTCGTCGTCTCCGGAGTTCTAGCTGCCACCGCTCGATGTTTCGTGTTTGTTTGGTTTTGTCTGTTAGTCACACCTGTTTTGTGTTAGGTCTCATTTAGCACCCTATTTAGTTTCCTTGTTGTTAGGTTTGTGTTGTGTGTGATTGTTCGTGTCGTGGTTGCGCTACCCGTGTCGGTACGTTATTTTTCCTGAGCTTCCTCCTTGTTGTGTGAGGAGAGATTTACGCACCTGTGTGTGCGCTTGTATTTACGCCTGTGTGCGTCTTTTGCCTCCGGGCTGTTTTGGATTACTTTTCGTGCTCAGTAAAGTCTTGTTGGACTTACCCTCTGCTGCCTGCGCCTGATTCCACACCACACCCATACACAGCACCGTGACAGAATCACACACCATTAGATGGAATCAGCAGGAGCACCCGTCGACCCCATGGAGGAGCGTCTCCTTGGACACGAGCACCGGATCAACCGTATCGGGCACGCCTTGGAGGGCGTCATGGACACCCTTCGTCGATGGGAGACCAGCGGGGTTCCCATAGCCCCACCTATCGCACCATCACCTTCACCACCGGACATGCGGAGTTCTCCCGTCGCTTCCGTGCGGTCTTCGACCATCCACCAGAGGGGAGAGCGGCGGGGGAACGTCTATTCCACCTCCGACAGGGGATGAGGAGCGCTCAGGCGTTCGCGCTGGAGTTCCGGACTCTAGCGGCTGATGCGGGGTGGAATGAGAGGGCCCTCATAGACCACTTCCGATGTAGCCTTCGGGAGGACGTCCGCAGGGGGTTAGCCTGCAGGGACAGTACACTAACATTTGACCAGCTGGTGGACATGGCCATCCGACTGGACAACCTGCTGGCGACCCGCGGACGTCCGAGGTGGGGGCCCCCCATTCCACCCTCCAGCGCCTCCGAGCAGTGTCCGATGGAGCTTGGAGGTGCTGGCGCTAGAGGGAGAAGAGGTAGGAGCCCGAGGGGGGCAGTCTCCTGCACCAAGTGTGGGCGCGGAGGGCACACCGCGGCTAGGTGCTGGGGAGGGTCCCCTGGTGAGGGAGAGAGCAGGTCGTACAGTGGGGAGTCCACCCAGGTGAGTAGGCGCCCTACTTACCCAGAGCTTTCTGTCGTTCACATTACCTTACCTGTTTGTTTCCCACAGGTTGCACCTCGGTCCCAGCATAAGGCGCTAGTCGATTCAGGCGCAGCTGGGAATTTTGTAGACCGGAGATTCTGTGTTAAGTTAGGGATTCCCCTCCTTCCAGTCGACAAACCCTTTCCTGTACATGCCCTAGATAGTCGTCCGTTAGGATCTGGGTTGATTGGGGAGGTCACAGCGCCACTTCGGATGATGACGCAGGGGGGTCATGAGGAGACGATTCAACTCTATCTTATCGACTCTCCTGCGTATCCGGTGGTACTGGGGCTTCCCTGGTTGATGACCCATGATCCTACTATTTCGTGGCGAGAGAAAGCTCTTAAAGGGTGGTCTGCTCAGTGTGAGGGGTTATGTCTGGGTGTTTCCGTAGGGGCGACCTCGGTGGAGAGTCCGAACCAGATGCCAGCACTGCACCTTCCTCCTGAGTATGAGGATTTGGCGCTCGTGTTCAGTAAGACCAGAGCGGCACAGTTGCCACCTCATAGACAAGGGGATTGTGCGATAGACCTCCAGACAGGAGCAGCGCTTCCCGGGAGCCATGTGTATCCTTTGTCACAGGAGGAGAAAAGGGCAATGGAGACTTACATTGCCGAGTCTCTGAGACAGGGATACATACGGGCCTCCACTTCTCCCGCGTCCTCGAGCTTCTTTTTTGTGAAGAAAAGGATGGAGGTTTGCGTCCGTGTATTGATTACTGCGGTCTCAATCAGGTGACGGTGAAGTACAGCTATCCACTTCCTCTGATTGGGACCATGACGGAGTCCTTACACGGGGCAAGGTTCTTCACAAAATTGGATCTCAGGAGCGCATATAACTTGGTGCGCATTAGGGAGGGCGATGAGTGGAAGACAGCATTTAGTACTACATCCGGCCATTACGAGTATCTCGTCATGCCATATGGGTTAATGAATGCTCCATCAGTCTTCCAATCGTTTGTAGACGAACTTTTCCGGGACATGCAGGCGCAGGGAGTAGTGGTGTACATAGATGATAGTCTTGTGTACAGTGCTACTCGGGCCGAGCATGTAGCCCTGGTGCGCAGGGTATTGAGGAGACTGTTGGAGCATGACCTGTATGTCAAAGCTGAGAAATGTCTGTTCTTCCAGGAGTCAGTTTCCTTTTTGGGTTACCAGTTGTCTGCGTCAGGGGGTGAGAATGGAGGTGGACCGAGTGTCCGCCGTGCGTAATTGGCAAACCCCAACTACGGTTAAAGAGGTGCAGCGGTTCTTGGGTTTTGCGAATTACTACCGGAGGTTTATCCGGGGTTTTGGACAGGTGGCAGCTCCCATAACGTCTCTTCTGAAGGGGGGTCCGGTGCGCTTGCAGTGGTCAGCTGAGGCGGACAGGGCCTTTGGGAGACTGAAGGACCTGTTTACCTCGGCCCCGGTGTTGGCGCACCCGGATCCCACTTTACCCTTCCAAGTTGAGGTGGACGCGTCTGAGGCCGGTATCGGGGCAGTTCTTTCTCAACGATCCGGTACACCACCTAAGCTCCGCCCCTGTGCTTTTTATTCTAAGAAGCTCAGTCCGGCGGAGCGGAATTATGACGTAGGGGACAGGGAGCTGTTAGCCGTAGTACAGGCCCTAAAGGTGTGGAGGCATTGGCTTGAGGGGGGCTCAGCACCCTTTCCTCATTCTGACCGACCATCGTAACCTGGAGTACATTCGGGCAGCTAGGGAGACTGAATCCTCGCCAGGCTCGATGGACTATGTTTCTCGCCCGGTTTGTGTTCAAGATCACTTACATCCCTGGGTCCCAGAACGGGAAGGCAGATGCTCTGTCCCGTCGGTATGACACGGAGGAGAGGTGCGTGGAGTCCATTCCCATACTACCGGAGTCTTGTCTGGTGGCACCGGTGGTGTGGGAGGTCGATGCGGAGATCGAGCGGGCGTTACGCACCGAGCCTAGTCCTCCACAGTGTCCGGTGGGTCGGGTGTACGTCCCGCTCGAGGTCCGGGATCGGCTGATTTATTGGGCTCACACGTCCCCCTCCTCTGGACATCCGGGTATTGGCCGGACGGTGCACTGCCTTAGTACGAAGTACTGGTGGCCAACGTTAGCCAGGGATGTGAGGGTTTATGTCTCCTCCTGCTCAGTATGTGCCCAGTGTAAGGCGCCCAGACACTTGCCCAGGGGTAAATTACAGCCCCTGCCCGTTCCACAACGACCCTGGTCTCACCTCTCGGTGGATTTTGTTACCGATCTTCCCTCCTCCCAGGGGAATACCACCATCCTGGTCGTTGTGGATCGGTTCTCAAAGGCCTGTCGTCTCCTTCCCATGCCGGGTCTTCCTACGGCCCTACAGACCGCTGAGGCTCTATTTACTCACGTCTTCCGGCATTACGGGGTGCCCGAGGATATAGTGTCCGATCGAGGCCCCCAGTTTACCTCCAGAGTCTGGAGAGCATTTATGGAACGTTTGGGGGTCTCGGTGAGCCTTACCTCGGGTTACCACCCGGAGAGTAATGGGCAGGTTGAACGAGTCAACCAGGATGTGGGTAGGTTTCTGAGGTCATATTGTCAGGGCCGGCCGGAGGAGTGGGCGAGATATGTGCCCTGGGCCGAGATGGCACAGAACTCTCTCCGCCACTCCTCCACCCAACTAACCCCTTTTCAGTGTGTATTAGGGTACCAGCCGGTTCTGGCACCATGGCATGAGAGCCAGATCGAGGCCCCCGCTGTGGATGAGTGGGTGCGGCGCTCGGAGGAGACGTGGGACGCTGCACACGTCCATCTGCAGCGTGCCATACGTCGACAGAAGACGAGCGCCGACCTACACCGCAGTGAGGGGCCAGTGTACGCACCTGGAGATCGAGTCTGGCTCTCAACCAGAAACCTGCCCCTCCGCCTGCCCTGCCGGAAGCTGGGCCGGCGGTTTGTGGGGCCTTTTAAAGTCCTGAGGAGATTGAACGAGGTGAGTTACAGGTTAGAACTACCTATTGATTACAAGAATATTAACCCCTCGTTCCATGTGTCTCTCCTCAGGCCGGTGGTAGCTGGTCCACTCCAGGACTTTGAGATTGAGGAGACTCCTCCGCCCCGTTGGACATCGAGGGGGCTCCGGCGCATACGGTTCGGACCATCCTGGATTCGAGACGCCGGATGGGGGGTCTCCAATATCTCGTGGAGTGGGAGGGGTACGGTCTGGAGGAGCGGTGCTGGGTGCCAAGGAGGGACATTCTGGATCCGTCCCTGATGACCGAATTCCATCGTGGTCATCCTACGCGCCCTGCTCCGCGTCCCCTGGTCGTCCCCGAGGCCGGAGGCGGCGCGGCTGGAGCCGCGCGTCAAGGGGGGGGTACTGTCACGGTTTCGGCCGAGGCGGCTCCTCCTCCTTGTTCGGGCATGTTTCGCCGGTCGTCGTCTCCGGAGTTCTAGCTGCCACCGCTCGATGTTTCGTGTTTGTTTGGTTTTGTCTGTTAGTCACACCTGTTTTGTGTTAGGTCTCATTTAGCACCCTATTTAGTTTCCTTGTTGTTAGGTTTGTGTTGTGTGTGATTGTTCGTGTCGTGGTTGCGCTACCCGTGTCGGTACGCTATTTTTCCTGAGCTTCCTCCTTGTTGTGTGAGGAGAGATTTACGCACCTGTGTGTGCGCTTGTATTTACGCCTGTGTGCGTCTTTTGCCTCCGGGCTGTTTTGGATTACTTTTCGTGCTCAGTAAAGTCTTGTTGGACTTACCCTCTGCTGCCTGCGCCTGATTCCACACCACACCCATACACAGCACCGTGACATATATAGTATGTATAAGCTTTAAGTAGAGGCCTAAGCGTTGTTGTTCACTAGTTTACTCCAATTAGGGAAGGGGTGGTGGGTTTGGAAAGTAATTAAGGGTAATATATATTTTTTAAAGATGTGTATATATATGTATTTACATGTATATATGTATATATGTATGTATGTACACTACCGTTCAAAAGTTTGGGGTCTGTCACGGATGCCGCCAAGGCTGCTCCTCCTCCTTGCTCGGGCAGGCTTCGGCGTTCGTCGTCCCCGGAGTACTAGCTACTACCGTTTGATGTTTTCGATGTTTGTTTTGTCATGTCTAGTTAGTGCACCTGTTTCGTATTCTGTATTGATTATGTCACCTATAAGTTCCCCTATGTTATGTTTGTATCTTGTGTGTTATTGTTCCACCTGTCGTGTATGGATAGGTTCGGTGCCTTGGCTCTACGTTGTTGTTTTACGCACTCCGCGTATTTTGACTCTTCGTGTTGTTTTACGCACTCCGCGTATTTTGACTCTTCGTGTTGTTTTACGCACTCCGCGTATTTTGACTCTTCGTGTTGTTTTACGCACTCCGCGTATTTTGACTCTTCGTGTTGTTTTACGCACTCCGCGTATTTGTTCGCCTCCAGTGTTTTGAGGCTGTTTATTTTGTGTACTATTTCAAGTGTTAGTAAAGTCGTCTTGACTTAGCCTCTGTGTCCTGCGCTTGACTCCACCACCGCATCCACATCAGCACACTCTGACAGGGTCACTTAGAAATGTCCTTGGTTTCGAAAGAAAAGCATTTTTTTTGTCCATTAAAATAACATCAAATTGATCAGAAATACAGTGTAGACATTGTTCATGTTGTAAATGGCTATTGTAGCTGGAAACGGCTGATTTTTTATGGAATATCTACATAGGCATACAGAGGCCCATTATCATAAACCATCAGTCCTGTGCTCCAATGGCACGTTGTGTTTGCTAATCCAAGTTTATCATTTTAAAAGGCTAATTGATCATTAGAAAACCCTTTTGCAAATATGTTAGCACAGCTGAAAACTGTTGTGCTGATTAAAGAAGCAATAAAACTGGCCTTCTTGAGACTAGTTGAGTATCTGGAGCATCAGCAATTGTGGGTTCGATTACAGACTCAAAATGGCCAGAAATAAATAACTTTCTTCTGAAACTCGTCAGTCTATTCTTGTTCTGAGAAATGAAGGCTATTCCATGCGAGAAATTGCCAAGAAACTGAAGGTCTCGTACAACGCTGTGTACTACTCCCATCACAGAACAGTGCAAACAGGCTCTAACCAGAATAGAAAGAGGAGTGGGAGGCCCCGGTGCACAACTGAGCAAGAGGACAAATACATTAGAGTGTCTAGTTTGAGAAACAGACGCCTCACAGGTCCTCAACTGGCAGCTTCATTAAATAGTACCCGCAAAACACCAGTATCAACTCTGCCTAGAAGGTCAGCATCCCGGAGTCGCCTCTTCACTGTTGACGTTGAGACTGGTGTTTTGCCGTAATATTTAATGAAGCTGCCAGTTTTTTTTTTTTTTTTTGGGAGGGGGGGGTGGATCAGCTTTAATATTGCAGATAGATTGTAACTTCCATCAAGAGTAATCTGATCTAGGATCAGATTACCCTACACTCAATTCCATTCTAACATATTAGAGGGGAAGAAACCTAGCAGAACCTGTATCAGTATTAGATCCCGTAATTACATGACTCACCTTGCAGGCCCCGGGAAGAAGGTGCAGTTTGACATAGGGGTCTGCTAGGCCGTTAAAATCCATAGGCTTCAGACCCTGAACAGAGGAAAGGCAGACAAGAAAACAGAGAATGAGAGAAGGAATGAAAAAGAGAGGCTTAACAAAGAAAGAGGGCCAAGTGGCAGGCAAACATGAAGGCTGCTTCTGAAATGGCACCCTATTCCCTATTTGGTGCACTACTTCTGACCAGAGCCTTATGGGCCCTGGTCAAAAGAAGTGCACTATATAGTTTCACCCTAGCAACGCCCCTGTCTTTGTTTTCAACATTATATTTGCATTATTTATGTTCTGTTCTAAGAGTAGGACCCCTCCTCCATAAGTTATTCACTGAAAACAGAAACTCATTAATGTAAAATGAATCATTCAATTCCACATCAAAGTTAGTCAGAAGTCTAATTAGTTGGAATTAGATGGTGCTTATCTTTCCCTTTCATTTGGGATGATTGAGGCCAGCATATTTTAGGGTGAACTATCCCTTTAATGCTCCCCTATGACTGCCTTCATTCATTTACTTTATTAGACCCTCTTTTTCTGGAATGGAATGTAGAAATTCTACAAATTTGTGATGGCAGGGTAAGTGACATCCATGGATGCTGGAGCGGCCCAATCCCAAATCGACCCCTAGACCCTGCGCCCTATGCACTTCTGGAGATTTGAGAGGATTTTATTGGTATCAGAGGGCAAGATGGAACTATTAACATATAGCTTACACCTGTCACATTCTCTCAGATCTCCAAAAGTGCATAGGACGCAGGGTCTAGGGCTCGATTTGGGATTGGGCTGAAGAGCAGATAGGAAGTGAGTGAACAGTATCTGTGAGGTTACCTTGGCCCTGAGGATAGTGCAGTGTAGCTTACTGGAGGCTCGCTCGTACTGCAAGTCAAACTCCAGTGTTCCTAAAGAAGCTGTATAGGAGACAACCATTGGCATGGTTAAAAACCAGAAGCATGGTTAGAAACCAGTAGCATGTGTCAGAAACAAACACCATCACATCACTCCTACATCTCCTGCACTTGTGAAAACAATGGCTTAGGGTGAGTGAATCACATAAATAACACAACTCGGCAGCAAAAGTTTGGTACCTTTATCAATGAACCAATGAATAAATAAATAAACCAATCAATCCGTCAGTCAATCAATCAATCAATCAATCATTTCCAGCCATGTTTGATGTGACAATGACCATAGGAGTTGGCAAGACAGTACAACCCAATCTTGGACCAGGCTATTGCAACATACCTGTCACAATGGAAGCCACAGAATGGACTCACAGAAGGCTTTGAAACCAACCAATGACTGTATGAAAAGGACAGCACACTGACTTCCACAATTTGAAATTACACATGCTAAAGACATTACATATAGATGTCACAACAGAGTACATCAATGAAACACTATGCATTTAAATGGGATGTAAATCACATTAACTCAAACTTGTCAAATGAATAAGAGGAAAGCACATCACATGTCAACCTTGCCAACCATATAAAATAGAGTGGGTGGGATAGATAGACACCAACACTAATTCATGCACACACATATTCACTTTTATGCATGCACACACACACACACACACACGCACACACAAACACACTCAACAACACGCCAACATCTGGACTCACTGCAGTCGTCACTGTCAGAACTGTTGATCTCCACAGATGTGTCCATACTGCTCTGTAACGACAAAGACCCGCCCCCTCCCATCGTCCCCGGCAGCAATGGCGTCAAGAGCCCACCCCCGCCGCCACCCCCCATCCCGCAGGCTGCGCCCCCAGGACTGAGGACCAATGGGGAGCCAGTGGGGTTGGGGGAGAGGGGCTCAGAGGTGGGGGACAGGCGGGGGAAGTAGGCAGAGATTGTTCTGATAGGTCGAATGGGGCCGGGGCAGACGTCAATGGCCATGTGTTCCTGGATAGTGATGCTGAGTTTCTTTCCTTTACGCACCGTCATAGAGCTGAAAGGGAGAGGGAGGGGGGAGAGGGGGATGATGGGGAGGGAAGGGGAGGGAGGGAGGAGGGAAGGGGAGGAAGGGGGTGAGAGAGGAATGTTGGGAGAGATAGGGGATGAAAGAGAAGAGTGGGGAGAATGGGAAGGGGTGAGAGAGTGGGGAGTGGGGAAGAGCGAAGTACAGGAGGAGAGAGGGAGAATGAGAGAGAGAAGTGAGGAGAGAGAGAGGGAACAAGAGAGGAGTGTGGGAAGAGAGAAAGGGGATGAGAGTGAGAAGAGTGGGAGAGAGGGGGGGATCAGAGTGGGGGGAGAGAGAAGAGTGTATTTCATTAAAGACAATTAGACTGTGTGTGTTAAATATGCTTAACATGGTTTCAAGGTCCAAGCAACACAATTACTGGAAATAATTGGCCTTTGCTGTGATGGGCTAGAGACTGACACATTTTAGTTAGCACAGCTACACACACACACACGCATGTGCGCGCGCGCGCACACACACACACACACACACACACACACACACACACACAGGCACAGACACAAACACTCACGACTGTCAACACACATCAGGCGTCCAGCATCAGTCTGTCAAGTGTCAGAGCGGTCGGCATGGCAGGAGAGTGACAGGAGACAGGAGACGTGTCATAGTGACAGGTAGAGAGAGAGAGACAGAGACATGGGAGCACTGCAAATAAAGACATCACTACAATACAACCACTAATGATGACATTACCACACTAATGATATCCTCACCACACCACAACCACTAATTATGACATCACCACACTAATAATGACATCCCCACACTAATGATGTCATCACCACATCATTGATGACATCACCACACTACACCACACTCGCCACACTAATCATGACATCCCTACATTAAAGCACTGCTAATGATGGCTGTACCACACTAATGATGACAGCACCACACTAGTGATGACATCCCACACTAATGATGACTGTTGTTGCTAAGGTTCCTAGATTCTAAAAGCCTTCTATAGACTCCAAAATACAGGTTGGTTTCCATCAATGAGATGTCTGTTTTTTGTCACACATATTCCAAGTTGATAGGTGGTCAAATAAAGCATTGTAATCCAGATAGGGTTTGACAGGTTCCATTTGATATTAATGGTAAAAAGGTAAAATCCCAAAGTACAATTCCAAAGTGCAGCAGGCAAATTAAATCCAAATTAAACAGTAGAAAACTGTAACTCTGCATGGTGTCTTCCTATATCAGGTGCAATAACCTGGCCTAATTAGAGTTCAACTAACTATCCATGTTACACATAAGTGTGGTCCTGTGTAGCTCAGTTGGTAGAGCATGGCGCTTGCAACGCCAGGGTTGTGGGTTCGATTCCCACGGGAGGCCAGTATGAAAAAATGAATGCACTCACTAAACTGTAAGTTGCTCTGGATAAGAGCGTCTGCTAAATGACTAAAACATGTTTTTTTTTTAAAGCCTTTATGCAACTCCTCCTAGCAAACCCACATGCGTCCTTTTTGGTTTCACATTAACAACCATAAAAGGCTTTCCATATACAGTATAAAGCTAAGTTTCCATACAACAATAAGTATCTTCCATAGAGTTTCTATCCTATAATAAATATTTCGGAAATAAACCAAAATAAGTTCTGTACATTTTCTTTCAAAACAGAAAATGGCTCTGACAATGACGTCACCATACAGAACCTCTAATTACATTAGCTAACCTTGGTCTCATGTAGGAAATTGTACACAGTACAGTAGCTAGCTGCATAATGGAGATCTTTGCAATATCTACTGTATGTTGTCATCAAAGTCTTACCATCCTGGCCAACAACAATACACTATGTTTCCTGTGACTGCAGCACGTTTTACACATGTATACAGACTTGACTCGTCGCAGGCATTCTTCTATACAGAAATCCACAGGTAGAGAACTAGCATTCCAAACACGTAGTCTAATTATGTGACATAAAAATCCAGATTATACCTGACTCCCCCAAGCAATGTTTAGTTCTACAATCTCCATCATCTCCCAACAACAACTCATTCGACTTAGTTTCATTCTGGACAAACATTCTTGTCTTTATCGTTCATATTTTGACCATGTCTGTGGGCTGTGCTGTCACACTGATATGTATATGAGTGATGGTTAAATGACAGCGGGTGTCAAATGAATGAATGTGTGTGTGTCTGCATGTGTGTGTGCGTCTGCATGCATGCATGTGAGTGTGTATCTGTGTGTATGTCTGTGTGTGTTTATATCACAGTAGGGGGCTGAAGAAGAGGAGTACATTGGAAACCGTTTTAAGTAGAGTAGCCTGCTGAGCCGGAACAGAGTGCAGTGATATGATATGAGAAACCATTCAAAACTAGCAGAAACCATCCACCTATAAAAGAGACCTTATTACAAAGACAAATTGATAGGCAGAGTATCTTATCACAGACAGTAATACTACTATAATAATGGTAGCTGTTGGAAATTGAAGTTGATTTCACTGCAGTAAGAATAAATCACCATCCTTTTATTGAGGTGGCTGATCATGGAAGGAGCACTAATTAGTACAGTCCACTCCTGATAGGCCTCTCTTTCAAAGATTTTAGAGAATGCTGTTGCTCAGCAGCTTACATCTTTCCCGGATTTGAAATAGCATATTAGAAACACTCCAATCTGGATTTAGAACTTGTCATAGCACTGAGACTGCACTTGTGAAAGTTGTAAATGACTTACTGCTGTCCTCTGACCGTGGCCATGTCTCTGTTTTCATTCTTTAAAATGTAAGCTCTGCAGGGATAAAGAGGCTGGAAGAATTGGTTGGCCTCCGAGGACAAGTTTTTTACTTCTTTAAATCTTATTTTCCTGATCGTTATGAATTTGTGCAACTGGGTGACAAATCATCTGAACGTTCCAAAGTTGAATTTGGCGTTCCACAAGTCTCTGTGCTTGGACCCCGATTGTTTTCCTTATACGTGTTACCACTTGGAAATGTTATACGCAGACATGCCATGCACTTTCACTGTTATGCAGATGATACTCAAATGAAGAGTTTATTTGCAAAACACCATATCCACAAATGTTTTACAGTTGTGTTTTTTAAAATCAGAAATGATTGCTTATGGGTACCTTCATGTGTGTGTAAAATATTACTATTGTCAGATATTTTCATAGATTTTAGATGTGTATGAAAATTGTTATTTTTTGGCAAATGCTATATATCCATTGTTTAGCTGGAATGGAATGTTTGTATCATGCATATTTGACTGTGATATGTGGAGGTCTCACCCATCTATTTTAAGATGAATGCACTTACTGTAAATCGCTCTGGACAATGTGCTAAATGACTAAAATGTCAAATGTAAATGTTTTACATACAGATCTTATATTACTGTATTGAATGTTTTTTAAACATGTTTTAAATATTGATGTCACAAATGTATCATTTGTACATTTCCTTATTAAAAATGTAGTTATTTGTTACATTTGACTGTGTAAAACCTAACCGTACTTCTTATTTCTCTGTGATTGAGGCGGATATACAGTATAGCGTTTAGCAAAATAAACATTATTATTTGTCTATCTGAAATGAAACCATCAAGTAATAGATTTTAAACAAAAACATGTCTGTCATTGAACAACCCCTTTCCATGATTATATAGTGGAAAAACACACCATTCTCTTTCATAATTTATTTAAACAATAAAAGCAAATTTTACCAACATTTCTGAAAATGGATATATAGCGTTTTGGAATGAAGCTCTTCAAATGTACTTATCTTTTAATCCAGACAATACTTTGCTGGCATCTCGCCTCGCGGCATGCATCAAGGAGGTTAAGCATTGATGGCAACAAAACAGAGATTATGCTTATTGGTAATAAGAGACTTACCAATAAGATTTCTGATTTTACTCTTGATGTTGACAGTTGCCTTATTAAACCAAAAATGTATTTGATGACCCTAGTCTTACCTTTGACAATTACTTAAAACGCATTTCCAAGACAGCATATACAGTGGGGAAAAAAAGTATTTAGTCAGCCACCAATTGTGCATGTTCTCCCACTTAAAAAGATGAGAGAGGCCTGTAATTCTCATCATAGGTACACGTCAACTATGACAGACAAAATGAGATTTTTTTTCTCCAGAAAATCACATTGTAGGATTTTTAATGAATTTATTTGAAAATTATGGTGGAAAATAAGTATTTGGTCAATAACAAAAGTTTCTCAATACTTTGTTATTTACCCTTTGTTGGCAATGACACAGGTCAAACGTTTTCTGTAAGTCTTCACAAGGTTTTCACACACTGTTGCTGGTATTTTGGCCCATTCCTCCATGCAGATCTCCTCTAGAGCAGTGATGTTTTGGGGCTGTCGCTGGGCAACACGGAGTTTCAACTCCCTCCAAAGATTTTCTATGGGGTTGAGATCTGGAGACTGGCTAGGCCACTCCAGGACCTTGAAATGCTTCTTACGATGCCACTCCTTCGTTGCCCGGACGGTGTGTTTGGGATCATTGTCATGCTGAAAGACCCAGCCACGTTTCATCTTCAATGCCCTTGCTGATGGAAGGAGGTTTTCACTCAAAATCTCACGATACATGGCCCCATTCATTCTTTCCTTTACACGGATCAGTCGTCCTGGTCCCTTTGCAGAAAAACAGCCCAAAGCATGATGTTTCCACCCCCATGCTTCACAGTAGGTATGGTGTTCTTTGGATGCAACTCAGCATTCTTTGTCCTCCAAACACGACGAGTTGAGTCTTTACCAAAAAGTTATATTTTGGTTTCATCTGACCATATGACATTCTCCCAATCCTCTTCTGGATCATCCAAATGCACTCTAGCAAACTTCCGACGGGCTTGGACATGTACTGGCTTAAGCAGGGGGACACGTCTGGCACTGCAGGATTTGAGTCCCTGGTGGCGTAGTGTGTTACTGATGGTAGGCTTTGTTACTTTGGTCCCAGCTCTCTGCAGGTCATTCACTAGGTCCCCCCGTGTGGTTCTGGGATTTTTGCTCACCGTTCTTGTGATCATTTTGACCCCATGGGGTGAGATCTTGCGTGGAGCCCCAGATCGAGGGAGATTATCAGTGGTCTTGTATGTCTTCCATTTCCTAATAATTGCTCCTACAGTTGATTTTTTCAAACCAAGCTGCTTACCTATTGCAGATTCAGTCTTCCCAGCCTGGTGCAGGTCTACAATTTTGTTTCTGGTGTCCTTTGACAGCTCTTTGGTCTTGGCCATAGTGGAGTTTGGAGTGGACTGTTTGAGGTTGTGGACAGGTGTCTTTTATACTGATAACAAGTTCAAACAGGTGCCATTAATACAGGTAACGAGTGGAGGACAGAGGAGCCTCTTAAAGAAGAAGTTACAGGTCTGTGAGAGCCAGAAATCTTGCTTGTTTGTAGGTGACCAAATACTTATTTTCCACCATAATTTGCAAATAAATTCATTAAAAATCCTACAATGTGATCTTCTGGATTTTTTTTTCTCAATTTGTCTGTCATAGTTGACGTGTACCTATGATGAAAATGACAGGCCTCTCTCATCTTTTTAAGTGGGAGAACTTGCACAATTGGTGGCTGACTAAATACTTTTTTTCCCCACTGTAACCTCAAACATTTCTAGAATCAAACACTTTATTTCACAACAGGATGCTGAAAAACTGGTCCATACATTTGAGTCACGGTTAGATTTAACACTCTCCTGTCTAGTTTCTTAAAACCCTGCACATTTTTGAGAATACTGCTGCCCGTATTTTAACCAAACCTAGAAAGTATGAGCACATCACTCCAGTTTTATCCTCTGAAGTATTGGTCTGATTTTAAGATTTTACTCTTAACTTTTAAAGCTCTGCACGGCATTGCTCACTCTTATCCGTCAGACATTCTTGTTCCATACAACCCAGAGAGAGTGCTCCGCTCCCAAGTTACTAGCATATGAACAATACCTAGGTGTAGAGCCAAGGCCCACAGCAATGGAACTACTTATATCATGTAAGTGGGGCAGACACAGTCAACGTTTTTAAATCACGTTTGAAAACACACCTTTTTAGCATGGCCTTCAAACTATAATTTTACTGTTACTTAGCTTTTCCTTTAAATAATTGATTTCACTATTATTTATTTTTATTCATTTAAATTTGATTGTTGCTGTCTGTTTTATGTTCCTTTATTAATCTCCTTCATTCTTTCTGAATATTTTTTTTGGGACTGTAAAGTGTGTTGCCATATTAAATGCACTAAATAAAGGTGTATTTAATTGTATTTGATAAGTGCACCTCGGATAAGTGCACAATCTGTTTAAGTGCACTACAGTTTTCAAGTCCCAACTAAACTACCTTCTTTTTAATAACTGCACACTGTCACGACAGTCCAAAACAGCTGCATTTAAGCTACCAAGGCCGGGATTCAATCAAAGTGTTGTCAACAAGCGCATTGCACTTTAAAGCTAATTTACGCTTGAGCCGACATCTGCAGCATTTACCATGAATGTCTGGGAAACTACCTGGTACATTGTCAGTAGTGCAGTGCGCAGCTTTACAATGCGCTGATGAATGAATTCCGGCCCTAGAGTCTGTCTAGAGTCGACTTAAGGAGCTGTTGGATGAGGGAAATCACAGATGAAACCAGGGAATAACTAATCTCAATGGGGATCCGCTGGACAGCGCTACAAACTGCTGCTCTGTAATATCCATACCAATGGGAGAGTATTGCCCATGCAACACTAATGTGCTCAATGCTAGAGAGAGAGAGAGAGAGAGAGAGAGAGAGAGAGAGAGAGAGAGAGAGAGAGAGAGAGAGAGAGAGAGAGAGAGAGAGAGAGAGAGAGACAGAGACAGAGAGAGAGACAGAGACAGAGAGAGAGAAAGAGAAATCGGTGGTAGTTCCCAAAACTTTTCTACAGGGGTTTAAATAAACCACCTGTTTTTATTAACCTGATTTAATGGTGTTAAGAATTAACAAACATTCAGGACAGAGGACCAGACTTGAATGCAACACTTTAACTAGTTGCCTTGAACGCAGCTCCCTAGCAACCCAACAAGCACCAGCTGCTACTAATTGCCAATCAGCCTCCATGCCTGTTTGGAACACTTTAACTAGTTGCCTTGAACGCAGCTCCTCAACAAGCATCAGCTGTAACTCATTGCTAATCAGCCTCCACACATGTCCTCACCAGGGGCGGTGTGTTCAATAGGGCGATATGGGCGACGCACTGCCAAACGGGAAAAGGAAGGGATTTTTTTTCTAATCAATTATATCACGGCAACAGTAGTTATCAGTGTTGTAATCTAGACGTCTGATCTGCCACAGTGCCACTAAATGTCCAATCAGGCTAAAGTCGTGCTTCAAATGCCCCCCTCTTTGGGGGCGATTTCAGTCAGGTTGAAAATCGCCCAGAAGTCTGTCATAGACTCCCATGTAAAATCTATTTTTTTCAAATATCAGAGCTTTCAATACAATCTCTATGGGTTTCTGAGGGCTTGCACTTACGCGCTTTCGTCATACGTAACATAACCATGAACGTAACTAAGAAAAGAGCGGGTAGCCTCGTCAATCAATTCACTACTACTATCAAAATGGCTAGGCTTCAGTGCAACTCGATTGTGTCTTTGAAAGAAGTTCCTTTTGTCGGCGAACAAATGAAGATAAATTGGCAACGAAACAATTAGGACCTCCCAGACCAAATTTAATAATTCAACAGGTTTCTACTAAAGGGGGGAAGTCCTACACCCGAGGATTTTCCAAAAATTGGTACGAACGAAAAACCTGGCTAGCAGGCTGCGATGTAGCTAATGCAGTCTTCTGCTACCCCCTGCTTACTCTTTCACCCTGAAGGTGGCACGGCAGACAGCACCGCTTGGACAGCGACTGGTGTGTAACGGACATGCACCATCTTTCAGGAAAGATTAAGAAACATGAGCTGTCAAAGACCCACATGGATAGCTGTTTGAGATTGTCTGCTTTGGGGAGAGTGAACATTCCCACTCAACTGGATGAGGGATACAGGCTAGCTGTCCGCCGCCACAACGATGAGGTTAGTGTTGATAATCACAAGTTTACTGGAGAACTGAAACTGACAAGGCTGACAAGATAGGACCCTTTTGTCCATTGTTATTGGATAGGAACAGAACTTATAACCAGCTCCTGACCTAAATAGATCTTAGCACAACATTTTACTCAACATATCATATTCCATATTCACTATAACAAATATATTTACTACGACATTAGCAAGAACCGCCACATCCTCAGCCGGCTAATCCAGTGTGTGAAGTTTTGCGGAGTGTTTGAGTTAGCTTTGCGAGGCAAAGATGAAACTGAGGGCTCCACCAACCCTGGTAAGCCAACACTTTTGAGATCAGTCAATAAATGCTTCTGGTATTGACTTATATGCTGCCCCTGTCTTCATGTTGTTGCTGGACATATCTTTTTTAAAATGTGTGTAGGTCACCTAAATCATCAGAAAAATTGCCCCCCCTGAGAATTTTTTCAGGAGCCGCCACTGGTCCTCACTCTCCTTAATCACCACTGCCACCCTACTTTAACCTGACCAAACTAACATTCCTCCTCTTGTTTTGCAGTGCATGTCACAGCGTGCTCAGAGTAGCTACTCTGCAATTGAGGGAACTAGTGCGCAAGACGCTATCAGTGTGTGTACCAAGAGAGAGCTGAAGGTTTTCCGCCACTACAGGAGTAGAACAGAGTTTGGGGGTCATTTTTCTGTGTGTGGCCACTGCTCATGCACTCAAACTGTTGGCACCCAGGGAAGACACGTTTCCGAGGTGAGCAGGACGATTACGAGATGGAGTTATGTCGGGATGCCACCGGGCCGCAAGCAAAGTCGGGAGAAGAGGAATATTGGTACAGGTCAGAAATCCAACTTTTTGTGTACCTTTCTGGAGAGGTCGAAGAGAATGAGGAAAGCAGAGGTTGGAATTTGAGGAAGATGGCGATAAAAATGGAGAGATGGGGTGTTGAAGAAGATTGGTGTCAAGTGCAAACCGAGTGAGCCGTGCGCCAGACCAAGTTCTAGAGGTGAAATGGAAGTGAATGAGTGTGAGTTAAGTGACCTGGAAGGTGTGATGAAGAGCTCGGAACCTGAGCCTGGAATCAATGGACATGACAAAGAAGAATCTGGTCCAGTAGGAGTGACATTTTGGGAGAAAGTGGATTCTTGCCTTTTGGCAGATCCATTTGTGGTTTCAGGGTGGGTGGGAAAGGTCTTGGGTGCAGTTGAATCAGTGAAGCTAACCTGTAGTGGACTTGTGATATTTGTTTGTGTTTCTTCTGACCAAAGGGGGCGGGCGCTCCATGTCACGCAACTTGGGTCAAGATCTGTTTCTTGCTTTGCTCTTAGGAACAGGGCACCATTGTAAGGAGTGGTTTCTGGGGTAGCGTTAAGTGTGGAGGTGGAGCAATTGAAGTTGAAGATTCCTGGTGTTTGTGACGCCCGCCGTTTGGTGCGACGCAGACCCGGTGGTGAGCGCGGTGAAACCGAGGACTCCCTGACAGACCTTTTGAGTCAGTCTTTACCCGAACAAGTCATGTTAGGATATATCAGTTATCCTGTTAAAGATTTTGTGCCAAAGCCACTGCGCTGTTTCAGGTGCAAAGTTTATGGTCATGTCGCAGCAGTGTGTAAGAGGGAGATTCCAAGATGTGGGAAGTGTGCAGGAGGGCATGAGATAGAAGATTGTGTAGTTTCGGTGGATAAAGTTGTGTCAACTGTAGGGGTGCCCATGTCGTTGGGAATCGGAAGTGTCCGGTGGGAGTGAGGCAGGTTGAGGTTTCTAGAGTCAGAGTAGTGCAGAAGGTAATGTATGCGTGACGTATGTTTGTTGTTGAACGCTGAACAAAAGCTGAACGAGAGACCACGGTTTATTGTTTTTGTAAAGCTGACAGTGTTTTTATATACTTTTATTTTATTTTGGATACTGCGGCTCTGTTGGGCTTAGTTGCTGTGAGCGCTGCTGTCTGTCCCGGGATCCTGCCAGATTCCGCATAGGGGGAGAGACACGGAAGCCCAGCTAGCCTAGCTGGCTCGGTGGTCTCAAATGGAGGTCGCTATTGAACATTTCCAGCGCTGCAGGAGCTGTGTTTATTTTGCTTTGTTCCGGGACAATGTGGACCGCGCTGAATTTCAGTGTAGCAACTGCTTGCTTGCCGAGGACTACGGGGAGAAGTGGCTACTCTTAGCAAGCAAGTAGCAAACCTACACAAGCTACTGGGGAATCCACGCCCGACTACTTTTTATTTTTCTTCCACGACAGTAGCCGGATGCCGCTCTGGTCTGGTGGAAGTGTCGCCGCCGTGTCGGCTCTCCACAGCCGACTGGCAGGTGCTCAGCAGGGATCCATCCCTGAAGAGGTCCCCCCTTCCCTGGATTAGGAGATGTTCTTGACCCAACCAACCAGCCATGGAGCTACGTCACTCGCCGTGGAAATCGAAGAAAGCGTCCTCTGGCAACGGGGGTCTCCTTGGAGATGTTAAGCCCGGACCTGACACAGACCAGCAACGGCTTTGCCGCCCTGGATCCAGAGGTTCCGGCGCCTTCTTCCTTAGGGGCTTGCCATTCAAATCAAATTATATTTGCCACTTGCGCCGAATACAACAGGTGTAGACCTTACAGTGAACTGCTTACTTACAAGCCCTTAACCAACAATAGTTTTAAGAAAAATAAGTGTTAACAAAAAAATCGATGAGGAATAAATATAAATAACAAATCATTAAAGAGCAGCAGTAAAATAAAATAACAGTAGGGAGGCTATATACAGGGGGTACCGGTACAGAGTCAATGTGCGGGGGCACAGGTTAGTCGAGGAAATTGAGGTAATATGTACATGTGGGTAGAGTTAAAGTGACAATGCATAGATAATAAACAGAGAGTAACAGCAGCGTAAAAGAGGGGGTGGGGAGACAATGCAAATAGTCTGGGTAGCCACGATTAGCTGTTCAGGAGTCTTATGGCTTGGGGGTAGAAGCTGTTATGAAGCCTTTTGGACCTAGACTTGGCGCTCCGGTACCGCTTGCCGTGCGGTAGCAGAGAGAACAGTCTATGACTAGGGTGGCTGGAGTCTTTTAGGGCCTTCCTCTGACACCGCCTGGTATATAGGTCCTGGATGGCAGGAAGCTTGGCCCCAGTGATTTACTGGGCTGTACGAACTACCCTCTGTAGTGCCTTGCGGTCGGCCTTTGAGCAGTTGCCATACCAGGCGGTGATGCAACCAGTCAGGATGCTCTCAATAACTTTTTGAGGATCTGAGGACCCATGCCAAATGTTTTCAGTCTCCTGAGGGGGAATTGGCTTAGTCATGCCCTCCTCACGACTGTCTTGGTGTGTTTGGACCATGATAGTTTGTTGGTGATGTGGACACCAAGGAACTTGACACTCTCAACCTGCTCCACTACAGCCCCGTCGATGAGAATGGGGTGTGCTCAGTCCTCTTCTTTTTCCTGTAGTCCACAATCATCTCCTTTGTCTTGATCATGTTGAGGGAGAGGTTGTTATCCTGGAACCACACGGCCAGGTCTCTTACCTCCAACCTATAGGCTGTCTCATCGTTGTCGGGATCAGGCCTACCACTGTTGTGTCGTTGGCAAACTTAATGATGGTGTTGGAATCGTGCCTGGCCATGCAGTCATGGGTGAACAGGGAGTACAGTTGGGAAAGGGCAGTGTGGAGTGCAATAGAGATTGCATCATCTGTGGATCTGTTGGGGCGGTATCCAAATTGGAGTGGGTCTAGGGTTTCTAGCATAATGGTGTTGATGTGAGCCATGACCAGCCTTTCAAAGCACTTCATGGCTACAGACGTGAGTGCTACGGGTCGGTAGTCATTTAGACAGGTTATGTTAGTGTTCTTGGGCACAGCGACTATGGTGGTCTGCTTGAAACATGTTGATATTATAGACTCAGTCAGGGACATGTTCAAAATGTCAGTGAAGACACTTGCCAGTTGGTCAGCGTATGCTCG
Organism: Coregonus clupeaformis; assembly: GCF_020615455.1. Lineage (NCBI taxonomy): Eukaryota > Metazoa > Chordata > Actinopteri > Salmoniformes > Salmonidae > Coregonus > Coregonus clupeaformis. The sequence continues at coordinate 33,920,159 of NC_059198.1, forward strand.
GAGTACACATCCTGCTAATCCATCTGGCCCTGTGGCCTTGTGAAAGTTGAGTTGTTTAAAGGTCTTACTCATATCGGCTACGGAGAGCGTGATCACACAGTCATCCGGAACAGCTGGTGCTCTCATGCATGCTTCAGTGTTGCTTGCCTTGAAGCGAGCATAGAAGTAATTTAGCTTGTCTGATAGGCTTGTGTCACTTGGCAGCTCGCGGCTGTGCTTCCCTTTGTAGTCTGTAATAGTTTGCAAGCCCTGCCACAACCGACGAGCGTCGGAGCCGGTGTAGTACAATTAAATCTTACTCCTGTATTGATTCTTTGCCCGTTTGATGGTTCGTCGGCGGGCATAGCGGGATTTCTTATAAGCGTCCGGGTTAAGCGGCAGCTCTACCATTTAGCTCAGTGCGGATGTTGCTTGTAATCCATGGCTTCTGTTTGGGGTATGTACGTACTGTCACTGTGGGGATGACGCCATCAACGCACTTATTGATGAAGCCAGTGACTGATGTGGTGTACTCCTCAATGCCATCGGAAGAATCCCAGAACATATTCCAGTCAGTGCTAGCAAAACAGTCCTGTAGCTTAGCATCTGCGTTATCTGACCACTTCCTTATTAACCGAGTCACTGGTACTTCCTGCTTTAGTTTTTGCTAATAAGCAGGAATCAGTAGGATAAAATTATGGTCAGATTTACCAAATGGAGGGAGAGCTTTGTACGCGTCTCTGTGTGTGGAGTAAAGGTCGTCTAGAGTTTTTTTTCCTCTGGTTGCACATTTAACATGTTGGTAGAAATGAGGTAGAACGGATTTAAGTTTCCCTGCATTAAAGTCCCCGGCCACTAGGAGCGCTGCCTCTGGATGAGCTTTTTCCTGTTTGCTCATGGCCTTATACAGCTCATTGAGTGCAGTCTTAGTGCCAGCATCGGTTTGTGGTGGTAAATAGACAGCTACGAAAAATATAGATAACTCTCTTGGTAAATAGTGTGGTCTACAGCTTATCATGAGATACTCTACCTCAGGCAAGCAAAACCTCGAGACTTCCTTAATATTAGATGTTGTGCACCAGCTGTTGTTTACAAATATACACAGACAGCCACCCCTTGTCTTACCGGAGTCAGCCATTCTATCCTGCCGATATAGCGTATATCCCGCCAGCTGTATGTTATCCATGTCGTCGTTCAGCCATGACTCGGTGAAACATAAGATATTACAGTTTTTAATGTCCCGTTGGTAGGATATCCGGGATCGTAGGTCGTCCATTTTGTTTTCCAATGATTGTACTGTGGCTAATAGGACTGATGGAAGAGGCAGATTCCTCACTCGCCATCGGATCCTTACAAGGCACCCCGACCTACGTCCCCGATATCTCTCTTTCTCATGCGAATGATGGGGATTTGTGCCTTGTCGGGTGTCTGTAGAATATCCTTCACATCTGACTCGTTGAAGAAAAATCTTTGTCCAATACGAGTAATTGCTGTTCTGATATCCAGAAGCTCTTTTTGGTCATATGAGACGGTGGCAGAAACATTATGTACAGAATAAATTACAAATAACGCGAAAAAACACACATAATAGCACAATTGGTTAGGGGGCCGTAAAACGGCAGCCATCTCTTCCGGCACCATTTTTAGATCGGATCCAGAGGTACCTGCGTCTTCGTCCTCTGTTATGTCTCCCTCTCAAGTGGCTTCTACCTCAGGTTCAGATCCTCAAAGCTCCCACCCTCATCAGACCGTGAGGCTGTCTGAGAGACCGGCCCATTCAACATCACCAGCAGCTCTATGGTGAGAAACATCTTGGTTCCCAATGCAAAAACCCTGTGCTACCCAGGAGCACGAGTACAGGACATCCGACTGTTCTACGACAGATACCGGGAGCTGACGCTGTCATAGTCCATGTGGGGTCAAACGACATCAGGAGGGCTAGCTCGGAACATTTCAAAATGGATTTTTAAATAATTGATTTTAGCATTAAAAGACACCAAAAAACAGCCAATCATTTCAGGTCCAGTACCATCGTTGGGCCGCGGGTGTGAAAAAATTTCAGCAGGCTACTGGCATTACACATCTGGCTAAAAGATTACTGTAGCTCTACTGGAATCACTTTTATAGATAACTTTGACACCTTCTGGAAACAGAAGATACTCTACAGGAATGACGGAGTCCATCCAAATCATCTTGCTACTGGACTCTGTCCGCGCATTTCAAGGCTGCGTTGAAACAATTACTTATTGATGACCCAAGACCAGCTCAGTTAATCCCTACCATTGTGACAATGAATCGTCATAATGCTGCATCAAATGTACATTATCCTAGGGGCATTGGCAGACAAAATGTAAGTAACTTAATTTATGTCCCCTTAATTGTCCTGAATACCTCTGTTGATCCTACAGCTATTGTATGCAGTAATCATGAGCTTATGAACTAGAGTTACACTGTTAGCACTGCGGCAGTGTGCCCTAGTAGCAAGACCATTGTGTGCAGCTCACCCTGCACTATCAGCTCCAACATAAATAACATGAGCAAGTCTACTTCTGATAAGCTTCCCAGTACAGCATTCAAAACAATCAAGCAATCCATAAAAGTGCAAAAAAAAGCCCATATTAACATCTGCAGCCTGAGAAACAAGGTCCATGAAGTCAATAACTTGCTTGCAACAGATTACATTCATATTCTTACTATCTCTGAAACTCACTTAGATCATACCTTTGATACAGTGGTAGCAATACATGGTTATAACATCTACCGAAAAGACAGAAATGCCAATGGGGGCGGTGTTACGGTCTATATTCAGAACCACATTCCTGTAAAGCTTAGAGACAATCTCATGTTAGATACTGTTGAAGTAATATGGCTACAGGTTCATCTGCCTCACCTAAAGCCCATTCTTGTGGGAAGCTGCTATAGACCACCAAGTGCTAACAGTCAGTATCTGGATAATATGTGTGAAATGCTTGATAATGTATGTGATATCAACAGAGAATAATATTTTCTGGGTGATTTTAAATATTGACTGGCTCTCATCAAGCTGGCCACTCAAGAAAAAACCTCAAACTGTAACCAGTGCCTGCAACCTGGTTCAGGTTGTCAGTCAACCTACCAGGGTATTTACAAACAGCACAGGAATGAAATCATCAACATGTATTGATCACATCTTTACTAATGCTGCAGAAATTTGCTTTAAAAATCCATAGGATGTAGTGATCACAATATAGTAGCCATATCTAGGAAAACCAAAGTTCCAAAGGGTGGCCTAATATAGTGTATAAGAGGTCATACAATAACCTTTGTCTTGATTCATATGTTGATGATGATGTAAAGAATATTTGCTGGTCTGTGGTGTGTAATGAGGAGCAACCAGACGCTGCAGTTGACACATTTATGAAATTGCTTATTCCAGTTACTAATAAGCACGCACCCATTAAGAAAATGACTGTACAAACTGTTAAATCCCCTTGGATTGATGAGGAATTGAAAAATTGTATGGTTGAGAGGGAGGAGGCAAAAGGTATGGCAAATAAGTCTGGCAGCCCAACTGATTGGCAAACGTACTGCAAATTAAGAAATCATGTGACTAAACTAAACTAAAGAAAAATAAACTATACTATGAAACAAAAATAAATGATATATAGAATGATAGTAAAAAGCGTTGGAGTACCTTAAATGACATTTTTGGAAAAAAGGCAAACTCTGCTCCATCATTCATTGAATCAGATGGCTCATTCATCACACAACCCACTGATATTGCCAACTAATTTAATGACTTCTTCATTGGCAAGATAAGCAAACTTAGGTATGACATGCCAGCAACAAACGCTGACACTACACATCCAAGTATATCTGACCAAATTATGAAAGACACTAATTGTACTTTTGAATTCCGTAAAGTCAGTTTGGAAGAGGTTAAAAAATTATTGTTGTCTATCAACAACGATAAGCCACCGGGGTCTGACAATCTGGATGGAAAATTACTGAGGACATTAGCAGACAATATTGCCACTCCTATTTGCCACATCTTCAATTTAAGCCTACTAGAAAGTGTGTGCCCTCAGGCCTGGAGGGAAGCTAAAGTCATTCCGCTACACAAGAATAGTAAAGCCCCCTTTACTGGCTCAAATAGCCGACCAATCAGCCTGTTACCAATGCTTAGTAAACTTCTGGAAAAAATGGTGTTTGACCAGAAACAATGCTATTTCACAGTAAACAAACTGACAACAGACTTTCAGAACGCTTATAGGGAAGGCCACTCAACAAGCACAGCACTTACACAAATGACTGATGATTGGCTGAGAGAAATTGATGATAAAATGATTGTGGGGGATGTCTTGTTAGACTTCAGTGCAGCTTTTGACATTATCGATCATAGTCTGCTGCTGGAAAAACGGATGTGTTATGGCGTTACACCCCCTTCTATAATGTGGATAAATAGTTACTTGGCTAACAGAACACAGAGGGTGTTCTTTAATGGAAGCCTCTCCAACAAAATCCAGGTAGAGTCAGGAATTCTCCAGGGCAGCTGTCTAGGCCCCTTACTTTTTTCCATCTTTACTAACGACATGCCACTGGCTTTGAGTAAAGCCAGTGTGTCTATGTATGCGGATGACTCAACACTATACACGTCAGCTACTACAGCAACTGAAATAACTGCAACACTTAACAAAGAGCTGCAGTTAGTTTCGGAATGGGTAGCAAGGAATAAGTTAGTCCTAAATATTTACAAAACTAAAAGCATTGTATTTGGGACAAATCATTCACTAAACCCTAAACCTCAACTACATCTCGTAATTAATAATGTGGAAATTGAGCAAGTTGAGGAGACTAAACTGCTTGGAGTAACCCTGGATTGTAAACGGTCAAAACATATTGATACAACAGTAGCTAAGATGGGGAGAAGTCTGTCCATAATAAAGCACTGCTCTGCCTTCTTAACAACATTAACAAGGCAGGTCCTACAGGCCCTAGTTTTGTCGCACCTAGACTACTCTTCAGTAGTGTGATCAGGTGCCACAAAGAGGGACTTGGGAAAATTGCAGTTGGCTCAGAACAGGGCAGCACGGCTGGCCCTTAAAAGTACATGGAGAGCTAACATTAATGACATGCATGCCAATCTCTCATGGCTCAAAGTGGAAGAGAGATTGACTTCATCACTAATTGTTTTCGTAATTGTTGACAAGCTGAATGTACCGAGCTGTCTGTTTAAAATACTAGCACACAGCTCAGACACCCATGCATACCCCACAAGACATGCCACCAGAGGTCTCTTCACAGTCCCCAAGTCCAGAACAGACTATGGGAGGCGCACAGTACTACATAGAGCCATGACTACATGGAACTCTATTCCACATCAGGTAACTGATGCAAGCAGTAGAATCTGATTTTTTAAAACAGGTAAAAATACACCTTATTGAACAACGGGGACTGTGAAGAGACACACACAGACACATGCATATGCACACATTGTGATATTGTTGTGTGGTGGTATTAAACATTTTGTATTGTAGTGGTGTAATAATGTTATATGATGTAATGTAAGTGCTTTAATATGTTTGGACCACAGGAAGAGTAGCAACTGCCTTGGCAGCAGCTAATGGGGATCCCTAATAAATGCAAATACAAATACAAATGCTGAGGCAGTGAAGAAAGTAGAGGATGGGTGAAGGATCCTGAGAGGATCCCTGTGAGTAGTAGATCTGTGCCAGCACAGAGGGATAGACCAATGAGTGATATGCTTCAGTAAGGTTGGCTTCTTAGCGTTCATAGCAATGGCTATCAACTGTACCGCAGAAATGGAACATAAATCACGGAAACTAGATGTGTTGGCAGCTGCAGAGAAGTATTTGGGTATACAAGATTTGACTTCAGAAGAGTTACAGGGTGTGTTGAGTGGTGGTGTCCCGTCCTCCCAGGCCGTTGGCATGGTGCAGGAGCAGATAGGGTCAAAGTAGTGGAATGGGGTAGTCAGTGTTTAAGTGTAGGGTTAGTTGGAAGGGTGTTTTATTTGTTATTTTGAACTTTGTATCACAAAGTATAATGGTCTATGTTATTGTCCAGATGGGGGCGGTAATGCAACATATTGGATGCCAACCACGGTTAAAATCCAAAGAAGAAGAAGTGCAAGTCCCGTTGCACGACCGTGCGTTACTACCAAGTTTTGCATGAGGACGTACTCCGATCAGCAAGTTAATTGTTATATTTTGTCGCATCTCGCACCTGCTTCCGTCAGGCTCTTACACTGAAAAATATATAAACGCAACATGTTAAGTGATAGTCCTATGTTTCATAAAAGATCCCAGAAATTTTCCAGACCCACAAAAGGCATATTTAATTTGAATTTTGTGCATACATTTGTTTACATCCCTGTTAGTGAGCATTTCTCCTTTGCCAAGATAATCCATCCACCTGACAGGTGTAGCATATCAAGAAGCTAATTAAACAGCATGATCATTACACAGGTATACCTTGTGCTGGGGACAATAAAAGGCCACTCTAAAAGGTGCAGTTTTGTCACACAATGTTAATTTCTCTACCATAAGCCGACTCCAACGTCGTTTTAGAGAATTTGGCAGTATGTCCAATCGGCCTCACAACCACAGACCACATGTAACCATGCCAGCCCAGGACCTCCACATCTGGCTTATTCACCTGCAGCATCGTCTGAGACCAGCCACCCGGACAGCTGATGAAACTGTGGGTTTGCACAACCGAAGAATCTCAGAGAAGCTAATATGCGTGCTCGTCGTCTTCACAAGGGTCTTGACCTGACTGCAGTTTGGCGTCGTAACCGACTTCAGTGGGCAAATGCTCACCTTCGATGGCCACTGGCACAGTGGAGAAGTGTGCTCTTCACAGATGAATCCCGGTTTCAACTGTTCTGGGCGAGCGGTTTGCTGATGTCAACGTTGTGAACAGAGTGCCCCATGGTGGCGTAGGGGTTATGGTATGGAAAGACATAAGCTACGGACAACAAACACAATTGCATTTTATCGACGGCAATTTGAAAGTACAGAGATACCGTGACGAGATCCTGAGGCCCATTGTTGTGCCATTCATCCACCGCCACCACCTCATGTTCAGCATGATAATGCACGGCACCATGTCACAAGGATCTGTACACGATTGCTGGAACCTGAAAATGTTATTTCATAGCCTGCATACTCACCATCATGATTGGGATGCTCTGGATCGACGTGTACCACAGCGTGTTCCAGTTCCCGCCAATATACAGCAACTTCGCACAGCCATTGAAGAGGAGTGGGACAACATTCCACAGGCCACAATCAACAGCCTGAGCAACTCTATGCGAATGAGATGTCGCGCTGCATGAGGCAAATGGTGGTCACACCAGATACTGACAGGTTTTCTGATCCACGCCCCTACTTTTTTTTTTAAGGTATCTGTGACCAACAGATGCATATCTGTATTCTCAGTCATGTGAAATCCATAGATTAGGGCCTAATGAATTTATTTCAATTGACTGATTTCCTTATATGAACTACCTTAGTAAACTCTTAGCAATTGTTGCATTCTGCGTTTATATTGTAGTGACCTTAACCCAACACCTAGCAACCTCATCAAGAGGTTTGGACCTCTTGGCGTAGTGGTTAAGGTGTTGGCTTGACAGTCGATGGACCCGGTTTTGAGTCTCGGTCGGGGCTACTCCATGAATTCGCTACAATGTTTTTGGTATATCCCTTCTTCCTCTTTCATCACAGACCAGCAAACTCCCTGCTTTCACAACATTTCCTCTCCGCCATGCAGTATGTTCTCCTGAGTGCATATCCCGACTATCCACGGCTTCACCGGATGCACCAGCGCATCTCCCTACCACATGCAAGCCACATGCCCCGCTCCTCAGTGGACCCATGAGGCTGTGTCGCCAACCACCGAATCTGAGTCCCAGCTATTCATCCATCGCCGGTACAGTAATTCATTTTGACGCAGGTCCTGTTCCAAATAATCTGTGTGCCAACTTCAGAGTTCTTTTTAATATTAGACAGGCTGGCTACTCACCATATAGCCGCTAGGCTATTCTATGCAGTTTAGGCTCAGGCATATCATCCGTTGTAAGCATTATCCTTACAATTCCGCTTTAATTCCTTCATGTCAAAAGTAATTTGATAAAAGCACTGCTTGGAACATTTTATTATGCCATTCATTCAAATATTGTCCCGGGTCACATTTGCCAGAGTCCAAGTAATGGCAGGCCACACATAGTATCAGAATCTTTTGCAAAATTTCAGCCATATATTGGCCACATACTACAGTATCTATCATACTGCAGACTGGCTTTCTCCTCTAGAAATGCCATCTTCATGTCATTGCAAAGTGTCTGTCAAGCCATGATTGTTCTCTCTCTCTTGTTATTGCTCTCTCCCTCATGCCCCTTTTCTTCCACTAAACTACTTCTCCCTCTCTCCGGTCGGTTGACTATGGCTTCCTGTCTTGCCAGGACCACAACCACATCCACCTCCACCCATGTTGCCTACCGCATGAATATACCATGCACCCGGGGGCCACCATGAGATCAACCCCTTGCTGCCTCCACTGCTGCATATTTATTCCACCACCACCAACTCGGCCTCCAAGCCTCAGATCAGGGCTCAAAGACGTCGACCCAGGCCATTAACCTCTGTGGGTGTGCAATTTTATCACAGGACATAGTGTCTGCATCCAAAATGGCACCCTATTCCCTATATAGTGCACTATATTTGACCAGAGCCCTATGGAACCTGGTCAAAAGTAGTGCACTATAAAGGGAATAGGGTGCCATGTTGGATGCAGACATAGACTGTGGGCCCACAGAGAGGCGTTCAGTCACGGTAGGATTACCAGCAGCAACCGATGCTACCCCGTTTGCTAAGCTCAGCAACGCAGCAAGATATGCAAATGAGGCCACCATGACCAGGGAGGTTTTCCAATGCCTCGTAAAGAAGAGCACCTATTAGTAGATGGGTAAAAAAAATAAAAAGCAGACATTGAATATCCCTTTGAGCATGGTGAAGTTATGAATGACACTTTAGATGGTGTATCAATACACCCAGTCAATACAAAGATACAGGCGTCCTTCCTAACTTCGACCCAGGCCCCCAAACCAGCTCTGGACCTGGCTTCTCTCCCAGCATCCACAGATTACAACTTGGCATCCGACACAGCCTAAATCCCTGCAGCTACAGCTCCCCCCGACGGCCCAGCAGGCCTTCTCTTCCCCCCTCTCTTTCTAATACCTGAACACAGGTGCATTCCCTTTCCACTATCTCCCCTGCTCTCTCTCATTACCCCTGTCTCCTCCACACTGGCAGTGCACTCCCTGCATCCAACGGCTTCTCTGGCACCCCAGCTCCCTTGCCTCTTGCTTCTACTTTTCTCTCTGGCCCCACTGGAACCGTGACCGCTGCTTTGGCAGTGGCTCACCCACTCTCTCTGCCAGTGATGGCCTCTCTCAGCATACTGCTTCCTCTACCTCTCATGTTCTGTCTCCACCGGCGGTGCAACTGGTTTTCCAGTTGCCCACTCTGTGTTTGAGTTTGAGTTGATTTATTCTTGCTCACAGATAAAACTGAAGAAATGCAGAATTTACATAACTAAGAATTGCAAAACACTCATTTAAAAAATACATAATACGTAACATAAAAAGAATACAGAACACTTGAAACATTACAGGAAATTGAAATGTTAAAATGTGATTGTAAAAATTTTAATTTTGGGGAAAACCATTTAAGAGCTAGAGTTATTATACAGTCTGACAGCAGTGGGTAGAGTGGCTTTTCGCAGGCTGTTATACGGGCAGTTATACAGGACAGTTCGTGGCTGTTTCTCGGGAGCCTCAGGCCTCCTGGCTACCTTGCCTGCACTATCTTCACAGCCTCTGGCTCTCCCCCCTCAGGTCTCGCTGGCCCTGTGACCACTGCTCTGGAAGCAACTCAATCTCTTTCTCTGCCAGTGTCGACCTCTCTCTTTCAAATCAAATCAAATCAAATTGTATTTGTGAAATGAACGTGTTTAGCAGATGTTATAGTGGGTGTAGCGAAATGTTTGTGCTTCTAGCTCCGACAGTGCAGTAATATCTAACAAGTAATATCTAACAATTTCACAACATATACAGTTGAAGTCGGAAGTTTACATACGCTTAGGTTGGAGTCATTAAAACTAGTTTTTTAACCACTCCACAAATTTATTGTTAACAAACTGTAGTTTTGGCAAGTCGGTTAGGACATCTACTTTGTGCATGACACAAGTAATTTTTCCAACAATTGTTTACAGACAGGTTATTTCATTTATAATTCACTGTATCACAATTCCAGTGGGTCAGAAGTATACATACACTAAGTTGACTGTGCCTTTAAACAGCTTGGAAAATTCTAGAAAATTATGTTATGGATTTAGAAGCTTCTGATAGGCTAATTGACATAATTTGAGTCAATTGAAGGTGTACCTGTGGATGTATTTCAAGGCCTACCTTCAAACTCTGTGCCTCTTTGCTTGACATCATGGGAAAATCTAAAGAAATCAGCCAAGACCTCAGAAAAACAATTGTAGACCTCCACAAGTCTGGTTCATCCTTGGGAGCAATTTCCAAACGCCTGAAGGTACCACGTTCATCTGTACAAACTAGTACGCAAGTATAAACACCATGGGACCACACAGCCGTCATACTGCTCAGGAAGGAGATGCGTTCTGTCTCCTAGAGATGCGTTCTGTCTCCCCGCTTCTCCTTCACACAAATCCAGACAGCTGATGTTCTAAAAGAGCTGCAAAATCTGGACCCCTACAAATCATCTGGGCTAGACAATCTGGACCCTTTCTTTCTAAAACTAGCCGCCGAAATTGTCGCAACGCCTATTACTAGCCTGTTCAACCTCTCTTTCGTAACGTCTGAGATCCCCAGAGATTGGAAAGCTGCCGCGGTCATCCCCCTCTTCAAAGGGGGTGACACTCTAGATCCAAACTGTTACAGACCCATATCCATCCTGCCCTGCCTTTCAAAAGTTTTTGAAAGCCAAGTCAACAAACAGATCACCGACCATTTCGAATCCCACCGTACCTTCTCCGCTATGCAATCCGGTTTCCGAGCTGGTCATGGGTGCACTTCAGCCACGCTCAAGGTCCTAAACGATATTATAACCGCGATCGATAATAGACAGTACTGTGCAGCCGTTTTCATGACCTGGCCAAGGCTTTCGACTCTGTCAACCACCGCATTCTTATTGGCAGACTAAATAGCCTTGGTTTCTCAAATGACTGCCTCGCCTGGTTCACCAACTACTTCTCAGATAGAGTTCAATGTGTCAAATCGGAGGGCCTGTTGTCTGGACCTATGGCAGTCTCTATGGGGTGCCACAGGGTTCAATTCTTGGGCCAACTCTTTTCTCTGTGTATATCAATGACGTCGCTCTTGCTGCTGGTGACTCTCAGATCCACCTCTACGCAGACGACACCATTTTGTATACATCTGGCCCTTCATTGGACACTGTGTTAACAAACCTCCAAACGAGCTTCAATTCCATACAACACTCCTTCAATAGCCTCCAACTGCTCTTAAACACTAGTAAAACTAAATGCATGCTCTTCAACCGAACGCTGCTTGCACCCGCCCACCCGACTAGAATCACTACTCTAGACGGGTCTGACCTAGAGTATGTGGACAACTACAAATATCTAGGTGTCTGGTTAGACTGTAAACTCTCCTTCCAGACTCACATTAAGAATCTCCAATCCAAAGTTAAATCTAGAATCGGTTTCCTATTTCGCAACAAAGCCTCCTTCACTCATGCTGCCAAACATGCCCTCGTAAAACTGACTATCCTACCGATCCTTGACTTCGGCGATGTCATTTACAAAATAGCCTCCAACACTCTACTCAGCAAATTGGATGTTGTCTATCACAGTGCCATCCGTTTTGTCTCCAAAGCCCCATATAATACCCACCACTGTGACCTGTACGCTCTTGTTGGCTGGTCCTCACTACATATTCGTCGCCAAACCCACTGGCTCCAGGCCATCTATAAATCACTGCTAGGCAAATCCCCGCCTTATCTTAGCTCATTGGTCACCATAGCAACACCCACCCGTAGTCTGCGCTCCAGCGGGTATATCTCACTGGTCATCCCCAAAGCCAACACCTCCTTTGGCCGCAATTCCTTCCAGTTCTCTGCTGCCAATGACTGGAACAAATTGCAAAAATCTCTGAAGCTGGAGACACTTATCTCCCTCACTAACTTTAAGCATCAGTTGTCAGAGCACCTTACCGATCACTGCACCTGTACACAGCCCATCTGAAATTAGCCCGCCCAACTACCTCATCCCTATATTGTTATTTATTTTGCTCATTTGTACCCCAGTATCTCTATTTGCACATCATCTCTTGCACATCATTCCAGTGTTAATACTAAATTGTAATTATTTTGCACTATAGCCTATTTATTGCCTTACCTCCATAACTTGCTAAATTTGCACACACTGTATATATATGTATATCTGTTGTATTTTTGACTTTGTTTTACCCCATATGTAACTCTGTGTTGTTGTTTTTTTATCGCACTGCTTTGCTTTATCTTGGCCAGGTCGCAGTTGTAAATGAGAACTTGTTCTCAACTGGTTTACCTGGTTAAATAAAGGTGAAATAAAAAATAAAAAAAATAAAAATGAACGTACTTTGGTGCGAAAAGTGCAAATCAATCCCAGAACAACAGCAAAGGACCTTGTCAAGATGCTGGAGGAAACAGGTACAAAAGTATCTATATCCACAGTAAAACGAGTCCTATATCGATATAACCTGAAAGGCCGCTCAGCAAGGAAGAAGCCACTACTCCAAAACCGCCATAAAAAAGCCAGACCACGGTTTGCAACTGCACATGGGGACAAAGATCTTACTTTTTTGGAGAAATGTCCTCTGATCTGATGAAACAAAAATAGAACTGTTTGGCCATAATGACCATCGTTATGTTTGGAGGAAAAAGGGGGAATTTGCAAGCCGAAGAACACCATCCCAACCGTGAAGCACGGGGGTGGCAGCATCATGCTGTGGGGGTGCTTTGCTGCAGGAGGGACTGGTGCACTTCACAAAATAGATGGCATCATGAGGAAGGAAAATTATGTGGATATATTGAAGCAACATCTCAAGAGATCAGTCAGGAAGTTAAAGCTTGGTCGCAAATGGGTTTTCCAAATGGACAATGACCTCAAGCATACTTTCAAAGTTGTGGCAAAATGGCTAAAGGACAACCAAGTCAAGGTATTGGAGTGGCCATCACAAAGCCCTGACCTCAATCCTATAGATAATTTGTGGGTAGAACTGAAAAAGCGTGTGCGAGCAAGGAGGCCTACAACCCTGACTCAGTTACACCAGCTCTGTCAGGAGGAATGGGCCAAAATTCACACAACTTATTGTGGGAAGCTTGTGGAAAGCTTGTGGAAGGCTACCCGAAACGTTTGACCCAAGTTAAACAATTTAAAGGCAATGCTACCAAATACTAATTGAGTGTATGTAAACTCCTGACCCACTGGGAATGTGATGAAAGAAATAAAAGCTGAAAGAAATCATTCTCTACTATTATTCTGACATTTCACATTCTTAAAATAATAAGTTTTACTAGGATTAAATGTCAGGAATTGTGAAAAACTGAGTTTAAATGTATTTGGCTAAGGTGTATGTAAACTACCGACGTCAACTGTACCCAATACACGCAAAACTAGTAAGGAATGGGATTTAAGAATATATACATATATGGACAAGCAATGACAGAGCAGCATAGACTAAGATACAGTAGAATATTATGGATTAAAATGCAGTATATACATATGAGATGAGTAGTGCAAGATATGTAAACATTATTAAAGTGACTAGTGTTCCATTTCTTAAAGTGGCCAGTGATTTCAATAGGTAGCAGCATCCTCTAATGTGCTAGTGATGGCTATTTATCAGTCTGATGGCCTTGAGATAGAAGCTGTTTTTCAGTCTCTCGGTCCCAGCTTTGATGCACCTGTACGGACCTTGCCTTCTGGATGATAGCGGGGTGAACAGGCAGTGGCTCGGGTGGTTGATGTCCTTGATGATCTTTTTGGCCTTCCTGTGACATCGGGTGCTGTATGTGTCTTGGAGGGTGGGTAGTTTGCCCCCGGTAATGCGTTCGGCATTCCGTACCACCCTCTGGAGAGCCCCTGCGGTTGCGGCCGGTGCAGTTGCCGTACCAGGCGGTGATACAGCCCGACAGGATGCTCTCAATTGTGCATCTGTAAAGGTTTGTGAGGGTTTTAGGTGCTAAGCCGAATTTCTTCAGCCTCCTGAGGTTGAAGAGGCTATGTTGCGCCTTCTTCACCACACTGTCTGCGTGTGTGTGGACCATTTCAGTTTGTCGGTGATGTGTACGCCAAGGAACTTGAAGCTTTCTACCTTCTCCACTGCGGTCCCATCGATGTGGATAGGGGGATGCACACTCTGCTGTTTCCTGAAGTCCACGATCATCTCCTTTGTTTTGTTGATGTTGAGTGAGACGTTATTTTCCTGGCACCACACTCCCAGAGCCCTCACCTCCTCCCTGTAGGCGGTCTCGTCATTGTTGGTAATCAAGCCTACTACTGTTGTGTCGTCTGCAAACTTGATGATTGAGTTGGAGGCGTGCTTGGCCACGCAGTCATGGGTGAACAGGGAGTACAGGAGGGGGCTGAGCACGCACCCTTGTGGGGCCCCAGTGTTGAGATCAGCGAAGTGGAGATGTTGTTTCCTACCCACTACCTGGGGGTGGCCCGTCAGGAAGTCCAGGACCCAGTTGCACAGGGCTGGGTTCAGACCCAGGGCCTCGAGCTTAATGATGAGCTTGGAGGGTACTATGGTGATGAATGCTGAGCTATAGTCAATGAACAGCATTCTTACATAGGTATTCCTCTTGTCCAGATGGGATAGGGCAGTGTGCAGTGTGATGGCGATTGCATTGTCTGTGGATCTATTGGGGGCGGTAAGCAACTTGAAGTGGGTCTAGGGTGATAGGTAAGGTAGAGGTGATATGATCCTTGACTAGTCTCTCAAAGCACTTCATGATGACAGAGGTGAGTGCTACAGGGCGAAGGTCATTTAGTTCAGTTACCTTTGCTTTCTTGGGTACAGGAACAATGGTGGCCATCTTGAAGCATGTGGGAACAGCAGACTGGGAAAGGGAAAGACTGAATATGCCATAAACACACCAGCCAGCTGGTCTGCGCATGCTCTGAGGACGCGGCTAGGGATGCCGTCTGGGCCGGCAGCCTTGCGGGGGTTAACATGCTTAAATGTCTTAATCACGTCGGCCATGGAGAAGGAGAGGCCACAGTCCTTGGTAGTGGGCCTCGTCAGTGGCACTGTGTTATCCTCAAAGCAGGCGAAGAAGGTGTTTAGCTTGTCTGGAAGCGAGACGTCGGTGTCGGCGACGTGGCTGGTTTTCCTTTTGTAGTCCGTGATTGTCTTTAGACCCTGCCACATTCGTCTCGTGTCTGAGCCATTGAATTGCGACTCCACTTTGTCTCTATACTGATGTTTTGCCAGTTTAATTGCCTTGCGGAGTGAGTAGCTACACTGTTTGTATTCTGCCATATTCCCAGTCACCTTGCCATGATTGAAGGCGGTGGTTCGCGCTTTCAGATTTGCGCGAATGCTGCCATCTATCCACGGTTTTTGGTTAGGGTAGGTTTGAATAGTCACAGTGGGCACAATATCACCTATACACTTCCTGATAAACTTAGTCACCATTTCCAGTGTATA
The DNA here is from genome assembly GCF_020615455.1 of Coregonus clupeaformis. Lineage (NCBI taxonomy): Eukaryota > Metazoa > Chordata > Actinopteri > Salmoniformes > Salmonidae > Coregonus > Coregonus clupeaformis. Next base: position 33,935,883 of record NC_059198.1, read on the forward strand.
CGTCTAAATTATTTTCGGAAGCTACCCGGAACATATCCCAGTCCGTGTGATCAAAACAATCTTGAAGCGTGGATTCCGATTGGTCAGACCAGCGTTGAATAGTCCTTAGCACGGGTACTTCCTGTTTGAGTTTCTGCCTATAGGAAGGGAGAAGCAAAATGGAGTCGTGGTCAGATTTGCCGAAAGGAGGGCGGGGGAGGGCCTTATAATCATCCCGGAAGATCGAATAGCAATGGTCGAGGATTTTAGCAGCGCGAGTACAACAGTCGATATGTTGATAGAACTTCGGCAGCCTAGTCCTCAAATTTGCTTTGTTAAAATCCCCGGCTACAATAAATGCAGCCTCAGGATATGTGGTTTCCAGTTTGCATAAGGTCCAGTGAAGTTCTTTGAGGGCCGTCGCGGTATCGGCTTGAGGGGGGATATACACGGCCGTGACTATAACCGAAGAAAATTATCTTGGGAGATAATATGTTCGGCATTTGATTGTGAGATATTCTAGGTCGGGTGAACAGAAGGACTCGAGTTCCTGTATGTTACTACAATTACACCATGAGTCGTTAATCATGAAACACACACCTCCGCCCTTCTGCTTCCCGGAGAGATATTTATTCCTGTCTGCGCGATGAACTGAGAACCCATCTGGCTGGACCAATTCCGACAGAATATCCAGAGAGAGCCATGTTTCCATGAAACAGAGTATGTTACAGGCCTTGATGTCTCTCTGGAAATAAATCCTTGCCCGTAGTTCGCCGAGCTTGTTAACAAGAGACTGAACATTAGCGAGTAGAATACTCCGCCGGCGATGTTTTGGGTCAGCCGCTGGAATCAGTTCAGTTGCCCTGGGGAGAGCAAACAAAGGATCTGCTTCGGGAAAGTCGTATTCCTGGTCGTAATGCTGGTGAGTTACCGCCACTCTGATATCCAATAGTTTTTCCCGGCTGTATGTAATGATGCAAAACACTTTCAGAGCTAATAATGTAAAAAATAATATATAAAAAAACAAAATACTGCTAGGTTTCCTAAGAGCTAGTCGCGAGGCCGCCATCTTCGTCGGCGCCAACACGCCTTTCCCTCAGGTCCCACTGGCACATGACCGTGGCTACCCTCTCTCTGCCAGTGTCGACCTCTCTCCCCACCTCAGGTCCGGCTGGCTCCGTGACCGCCACTACAACAGTGGCTCACCCTCTTTCTCTGCCACTGCTGCCCTCTCTCTTTCCCTCATGTCCTGCTGGCCCTGTGACTACCTGCTAGGGCAGCAGCTCTTTCTCTGCTAGTGACAACCTCTCTCTCAGCATACTGCTTCCTCTACCTCTCACGTTCTGATCCGCCGGCGGTGCAACTGGTTTTCCCACTCTGGCCTCCTGGCTACCTTGCCTGCACTATCTTCACAGCCTCTGGCTCCCCTCCCCCCAGGTCTCGCATGACCTGTGACTGCTACTCCGGCAGCGGCTCACCCTTTCTATCTGCCAGTGTCGACTTCTCTTTTCCCTCAGGTCCCGCTGCCACCACACCAGCGTCTACGCTTTCTGCCAGCTATGACCTCTCACATCTCCACCTACTTAGCCAGTTATGTGCCTGCTGCCCCCGCAGTGGTCTGGCCCCTGGCCCTCTCAGCTGCCTCTCTGTTCCACTCTTCACTGCCGGCCGCTTCGGCCTCCCGGCTACCTAGCCTGCTCTATCTTCACAGCCTCTAGCAGCTCTCCCCCTCTCAGGTCCCGCTGGCCCAGTGTCCACTGCTACAGCAGCGGCTCACCCCCTCTCTCTGCAAGTGACGACCTCTCTCCCCACCTCGGCCTCCGTTGACCCGTGACCGCTGCTCCCACAGTGACACACCCTCCCTCTTCACCAGTAATGACCTCCATCTTCGCCTCTGGTCCCACTGGTCCTGTGACCGCCACCCCTGCAGTGCCTCACCTTCTTCTCTGCCAGCGACGACCGCTCAGGCAGCTATATGTGCCTGTTGCTCCTGCTGCTCCAGCCGTGGCTCTGCCCCTGTTCCTTACAGCTGTGAACTTCTCTCAGTTCAGTGAGCCCCGCCCTCAGGCTCACCATTCCCTCTCAACGGCCTTCCTGGCTCTTCCTCCACCAGTTGAAACTCTCTCCTAGATCAGTGAACCAACTGGCTCTGTTCAAATCTTCAACTGTCGCCCACAGTCCACCTTCGCGGCGTCCGCCACCCACCCTCGTTGCCAGCTTATCACCACTGACATCCTGTCTGCCTGCATCCAGATGCTGAGATCAGGTTACGTCTCCATCGCGGTCTCGCCACGCTGGGATGGAGGTTTCTTTGGCGTTCTTTCGCTTCCTGCGATGTTCCAAGTTAACATCCTCATCTTTTACCTACATCCCGACCATCAAACACAGTAAACCGATCAGTTTAGCAAAACCACACCAGTCTACCTGTTCGGCTACCATCTAGCCCTTATGAACCACTAACCAACTTCCTACGGCTCAGACAGCTCAGATAATCTCAACATGCCTCTCCATCTGATCAACTATTCATCACCAAATCTGGTTCCATCGCCTCTCCAATGGTTCCATTTCCATCTGAGACAAATACTATCCCTGTACAGCTATCCTGCTGACCAATTCTCTGGACACTCCTTCCGCATTGGAGCTGCATCCATGGCATCTGGACACAGCATCCCAGATCACATCGTACAACTCCTCGGACGCTGGTCCTCTCAAGCCTATCATTCCTATAGCCGCTCAGGACAGCCCACAATATGCTAATCTCTCAGAACCTGCATTAACTCAAGCACAGTATCCCAGTCCCTGCCTCATTTCACAGACACAATCTAACTCACGCACCGAATCCTACCCAACCAGCCAAAAGAGGATTGGCTCTCCAGCTGAGCCTGGTTTCTCACAAGGTTTTTTCCCTTGCCACTGTTGCTTCTGCTTGCTCTCCTGGGGTCTAAAGTTTGGTAACTCTGTGGGCATCTCGTCCATACGCCTGTACTACCTCAACTACACTGCTCAAAAAAATAAAGGGAACACTAAAATAACACATCCTAGATCTGAATGAATGAAATAATCTTATTAAATACTTTTTTCTTTACATAGTTGAATGTGCTGACAACAAAATCACACAAAAATTATCAATGGAAATCAAATTTATCAACCCATGGAGGTCTGGATTTGGTGTCACCCTCAAAATTAAAGTGGAAAACCACACTACAGGCTGATCCAACTTTGATGTAATGTCCTTAAAACAAGTCAAAATGAGGCTCAGTAGTGTGTGTGGCCTCCACGTGCCTGTATGACCTCCCTACAACGCCTGGGCATGCTCCTGATGAGGTGGCGGATGGTCTCCTGAGGGATCTCCTCCCAGACCTGGACTAAAGCATCCGCCAACTCCTGGACAGTCTGTGGTGCAATGTGGCGTTGGTGGATGGAGCGAGACATGATGTCCCAGATGTGCTCAATTGGATTCAGGTCTGGGGAACGGGCGGGCCAGTCCATAGCATCAATGCCTTCCTCTTGCAGGAACTGCTGACACACTCCAGCCACATGAGGTCTAGCATTGTCTTGCATTAGGAGGAACCCAGGGCCAACCGCACCAGCATATGGTCTCACAAGGGGGTCTGAGGATCTCATCTCGATACCTAATGGCAGTCAGGCTACCTCTGGCGAGCACATGGACGGCTGTGCGGCCCCCCAAAGAAATGCCACCCCACACCATGACTGACCCACCGCCAAACCGGTCATGCTGGAGGATGTTGCAGGCAGCAGAACGTTCTCCACGGCGTCTCCAGACTCTGTCACGTCTGTCACATGTGCTCAGTGTGAACCTGCTTTCATCTGTGAAGAGCACAGGGCGCCAGTGGTGAATTTGCCAATCTTGGTGTTCTCTGGCAAATGCCAAACGTCCTGCACGGTGTTGGGCTGTAAGCACAACCCCCACCTGTGGACGTCGGGCCCTCATACCACCCTCATGGAGTCTGTTTCTGACCATTTGAGCAGACACATGCACATTTGTGGCTTGCTGGAGGTCATTTTGCAGGGCTCTGGCAGTGCTCCTCCTGCTCCTCCTTGCCCAAAGGCGGAGGTAGCGGTCCTGCTGCTGGGTTGTTGCCCTCCTATGGCCTCCTCAACGTCTCCTGATGTACTGGTCTGTCTCCTGGTAGCGCCTCCATGCTCTGGACACTACGCTGACAGACACAGCAAACCTTCTTGCCACAGCTCGCATTGATGTGCCATCCTGGATGAGCTGCACTACCTGAGCCACTTGTGTGGGTTGTAGACTCCGTCTCATGCTACCACTAGAGTGAAAGCACCGCCAGCATTCAAAAGTGACCAAAACATCAGCCAGGAAGCATAGGAACTGAGAAGTGGTCTGTGGTCACCACCTGCAGAACCACTTCTTTATTGGGGGTGTCTTGCTAATTGCCTATAATTTCCACCTGTTGTCTATTCCATTTGCACAACAGCATGTTAAATTGTCAATCAGTGTTGCTTCCTAAGTGGACAGTTTGATTTCACAGAAGTGTGATTGACTTGGAGTTACATTGTGTTGTTTAAGTGTTCCCTTTATTTTTTTGAGCAGTGTATATCGACAACCATTCAGCACCTGCAGCTCACTTACTCTCCAGGGTCCGGCTAACTTAGGAGTTCTCTTTTTGGGGATTGCCATCACCACAGCAGCCTAACTACCACGGCCTGATGATGTCTACCTGAGACTCCAAGCCAAACTACAGAGTCCACCCCCTGGATCCTTTATTTGCAGCCCTCTGCTTCATCTAGTCCATTCTCATTCCCCTCCTGAATCCTCATTCTCAAATCCATTCAATTTCCTCAATAGATATTCTAAACCCATTTCAAAGTCAGGTCCTTAAACTAATTGAGACTTGACTGATAGCTGCAATATACTCTGGGTATATTAGAGAGAATTCAGGGAGAGTGTTTTCCAAGTGCAACTGTTCTCTCTGTTCTGGACAGATGGTAAATTGTATTCTCTCTCTGTTCTGTTATTTTGGTTCTATCAAGGCAAGTCTACTAATGAATGTGGAGGATCCATTGGTGTTCTATGAACTCTAAACAAATAAATTCTAAAATCTATTTTCAACAACTGTTGCTGAAAGGCTTCCCTTATGGAACCCCCCCCCCCCAGAAATGTCACGTGATCACGTGAAGTTAATGTGATAATATTATTGCACGTGAGAATTTCAGCATGTGAAAACATCTCATGTGAAATAAATGTGACAACATGGGGATGCAACATTTCAATGGGATAAAGTTTTTCACATGTGAAAGTTCAAATGTCACATGTTTTTGTAAGGGAAGTAATGAAATGGTATGGGGGACGAAAGTAAATGGTACACTGTTCGGCTAAAATAGTGCGGAAATCTTTAATCAATATTCTTACATTTGAATTGATCACCTGGTGATTTTCAATATTACCCCAACTGGGATTTGAACTCACAACCTCTGGATTTGGGATACACTGATCTTTCTGCTGCACCACAATGTCTAGCATATACAAAGTCCCCTACACAATTTTGGTGGTGTAGCAGGAAGATCAGAATGCCATGAACCAAGCGGTTGCGAGTTCAAATCCCAGGTGAGGACATGTTGAATAATAATTACTGTATAAATAAACATACACAATGTAATCATGTATGTCAAAGTGTGCCAAATATGTAAGTTGAAAACATTGACTATTTCGTGACGTTCCAGCGAAATCCTAACCACTCATTTTTGTTTTCAGGGCATCACCTGTGAAATCTTGTGAAAAACATTAACATGTGAAAATGTTAATCCACATGTGAAACTTCATGTGAAATCATGTGAAACCATGTGGTTTTGGAACACTTCACATATGATATTTCACATGAAGTTTCATGTGGATTTTGTGGGGATCTATTCTCTTACAACTAGATGTGATGCCTAGCTTAGAAAGAATACATTAATGATTAAACATAATAGGTTTGTGCTGTACTGATATAGATTGTTTAACATAACAAGCTGTGATTAATGTGAGGAACCGTTAGGGGTTAGGCTGAGATAGACTGAGATTCACACACACACACTGCCTCTTTGTTAAACCGCTCAAGGACATGTGTTCTGCTACAATGAAGAAGAACAAACTATGTCTGAGGTTGCTGACTCGAGACAAGTTGTAAAGATAACAACTAATGCCCGGCAACAGTGAATCGCCAAGGGGCTGGGACCAGTCTGTGCGCCATCGATAGGTTGGGTAAGTTTAAACCACACCCAGCCTCTACTCTGACAGGCCCAGCAGAGAGCGGGAACTATCTCTGTCAGAGTATAACTTATAACAATAGCTCAGTTCTCTGTCTGCCCTGCGTGGTGTTTCAGTGGGCCCGAGATATACGAACATCATATTTACCATTCAAGTGTTTGCATTAATTAAAATACTAGTCTATTTTAGAAGACGTGTATTGACCTCTTTTTGTTCCTATACCAGATTTGAATTGACACAATTTAACAATTTTTACATGTGATTTCACAGATGCCCTGAAATACAAAATGAGTGGTTAGGATGTCACCGTAACGTCATAAAAGAGTTGCAGTGTTTTCAACTTACATATTGTGCAAAACGTGGACATTTCACATGTGAAATCATGTGTTTTTTCCATTTAAAAACACATGGCTGCCTAAAATGAAGGAAATCTTTCGTTTTCTTCCTCCTGTAAGAATGCAGTTTTTTTCTCCCTTCTATCAAATCTGGAATAATCATTGTTTTTGAGCTCAGAAACACTTGATCACTGCTAATCTACAAAGGACCATTATTTTTTTCCTCAACAACAACAGTGCAGCTCCCATGAGGAACTATAGGAGAACCAACATTAACCTCTGTGGGTGTGCAATTTTATCACAGGAAACATTCTATCACATGACATAGTGCTTGCATCCCAAATGGCACCCTATTCCCTATATAGTGCACTATATTTGACCAGAGCCCTATGGAACCTGGTCAAAAGTAGTGCACTAAAAAGGGAATAGGGTGCCATGTTGGATGCAGACATAGACTGTGGGCCCACAGAGAGGCGTTCAGTCACGGTAGGATTCCGGCAGCAACCGATGCTCCCCGTTCGCTAAGCTCAGCAACGCAGCAACACAGGAGGATATGCAAATGAGGCCACAAAGACCAGGGAGGTTTTCCAATGCCTCGCAAAGAAGTGCCTTCAGAAAGTATTCATACCCCTTGATTTATTCCAAATGTTGATGTGTTGCAGCCTGAATTCAAAATGGATTAAATTGATTTTGTCTTACCCATCTACACATAATACCCCATAATGACAAAGTGAAAACATGTTTTTCGATTTTTTTGCAAATGTATTGAAAATTAAATACGGAAAAATCTCATTTACATAGGTGCACCCTTGAGTCAATACTTTATAGAAGCATCTTTGGCAGCGACCCACTGGCTCCAGGCCATCTATAAATCACTGCTAGGCAAATCCCCGCCTTATCTTAGCTCATTGGTCACCATAGCAACACCCACCCGTAGTCTGCGCTCCAGCGGGTATATCTCACTGGTCATCCCCAAAGCCAACACCTCCTTTGGCCGCAATTCCTTCCAGTTCTCTGCTGCCAATGACTGGAACAAATTGCAAAAATCTCTGAAGCTGGAGACACTTATCTCCCTCACTAACTTTAAGCATCAGTTGTCAGAGCACCTTACCGATCACTGCACCTGTACACAGCCCATCTGAAATTAGCCCGCCCAACTACCTCATCCCTATATTGTTATTTATTTTGCTCATTTGTACCCCCAGTATCTCTATTTGCACATCATCTCTTGCACATCATTCCAGTGTTAATACTAAATTGTAATTATTTTGCACTATAGCCTATTTATTGCCTTACCTCCATAACTTGCTAAATTTGCACACACTGTATATATATGTATATCTGTTGTATTTTTGACTTTGTTTTACCCCATATGTAACTCTGTGTTGTTGTTTTTTTATCGCACTGCTTTGCTTTATCTTGGCCAGGTCGCAGTTGTAAATGAGAACTTGTTCTCAACTGGTTTACCTGGTTAAATAAAGGTGAAATAAAAAATAAAAAAAATAAAAATGAACGTACTTTGGTGCGAAAAGTGCAAATCAATCCCAGAACAACAGCAAAGGACCTTGTCAAGATGCTGGAGGAAACAGGTACAAAAGTATCTATATCCACAGTAAAACGAGTCCTATATCGATATAACCTGAAAGGCCGCTCAGCAAGGAAGAAGCCACTACTCCAAAACCGCCATAAAAAAGCCAGACCACGGTTTGCAACTGCACATGGGGACAAAGATCTTACTTTTTGGAGAAATGTCCTCTGATCTGATGAAACAAAAATAGAACTGTTTGGCCATAATGACCATCGTTATGTTTGGAGGAAAAAGGGGGAATTTGCAAGCCGAAGAACACCATCCCAACCGTGAAGCACGGGGGTGGCAGCATCATGCTGTGGGGGTGCTTTGCTGCAGGAGGGACTGGTGCACTTCACAAAATAGATGGCATCATGAGGAAGGAAAATTATGTGGATATATTGAAGCAACATCTCAAGAGATCAGTCAGGAAGTTAAAGCTTGGTCGCAAATGGGTTTTCCAAATGGACAATGACCTCAAGCATACTTTCAAAGTTGTGGCAAAATGGCTAAAGGACAACCAAGTCAAGGTATTGGAGTGGCCATCACAAAGCCCTGACCTCAATCCTATAGATAATTTGTGGGTAGAACTGAAAAAGCGTGTGCGAGCAAGGAGGCCTACAACCCTGACTCAGTTACACCAGCTCTGTCAGGAGGAATGGGCCAAAATTCACACAACTTATTGTGGGAAGCTTGTGGAAAGCTTGTGGAAGGCTACCCGAAACGTTTGACCCAAGTTAAACAATTTAAAGGCAATGCTACCAAATACTAATTGAGTGTATGTAAACTCCTGACCCACTGGGAATGTGATGAAAGAAATAAAAGCTGAAAGAAATCATTCTCTACTATTATTCTGACATTTCACATTCTTAAAATAATAAGTTTTACTAGGATTAAATGTCAGGAATTGTGAAAAACTGAGTTTAAATGTATTTGGCTAAGGTGTATGTAAACTTCCGACGTCAACTGTACCCAATACACGCAAAACTAGTAAGGAATGGGATTTAAGAATATATACATATATGGACAAGCAATGACAGAGCAGCATAGACTAAGATACAGTAGAATATTATGGATTAAAATGCAGTATATACATATGAGATGAGTAGTGCAAGATATGTAAACATTATTAAAGTGACTAGTGTTCCATTTCTTAAAGTGGCCAGTGATTTCAATAGGTAGCAGCATCCTCTAATGTGCTAGTGATGGCTATTTATCAGTCTGATGGCCTTGAGATAGAAGCTGTTTTTCAGTCTCTCGGTCCCAGCTTTGATGCACCTGTACGGACCTTGCCTTCTGGATGATAGCGGGGTGAACAGGCAGTGGCTCGGGTGGTTGATGTCCTTGATGATCTTTTTGGCCTTCCTGTGACATCGGGTGCTGTATGTGTCTTGGAGGGTGGGTAGTTTGCCCCCGGTAATGCGTTCGGCATTCCGTACCACCCTCTGGAGAGCCCTGCGGTTGCGGCCGGTGCAGTTGCCGTACCAGGCGGTGATACAGCCCGACAGGATGCTCTCAATTGTGCATCTGTAAAGGTTTGTGAGGGTTTTAGGTGCTAAGCCGAATTTCTTCAGCCTCCTGAGGTTGAAGAGGCTATGTTGCGCCTTCTTCACCACACTGTCTGCGTGTGTGTGGACCATTTCAGTTTGTCGGTGATGTGTACGCCAAGGAACTTGAAGCTTTCTACCTTCTCCACTGCGGTCCCATCGATGTGGATAGGGGGATGCACACTCTGCTGTTTCCTGAAGTCCACGATCATCTCCTTTGTTTTGTTGATGTTGAGTGAGACGTTATTTTCCTGGCACCACACTCCCAGAGCCCTCACCTCCTCCCTGTAGGCGGTCTCGTCATTGTTGGTAATCAAGCCTACTACTGTTGTGTCGTCTGCAAACTTGATGATTGAGTTGGAGGCGTGCTTGGCCACGCAGTCATGGGTGAACAGGGAGTACAGGAGGGGGCTGAGCACGCACCCTTGTGGGGCCCCAGTGTTGAGATCAGCGAAGTGGAGATGTTGTTTCCTACCCACTACCTGGGGGTGGCCCGTCAGGAAGTCCAGGACCCAGTTGCACAGGGCTGGGTTCAGACCCAGGGCCTCGAGCTTAATGATGAGCTTGGAGGGTACTATGGTGATGAATGCTGAGCTATAGTCAATGAACAGCATTCTTACATAGGTATTCCTCTTGTCCAGATGGGATAGGGCAGTGTGCAGTGTGATGGCGATTGCATTGTCTGTGGATCTATTGGGGCGGTAAGCAACTTGAAGTGGGTCTAGGGTGATAGGTAAGGTAGAGGTGATATGATCCTTGACTAGTCTCTCAAAGCACTTCATGATGACAGAGGTGAGTGCTACAGGGCGAAGGTCATTTAGTTCAGTTACCTTTGCTTTCTTGGGTACAGGAACAATGGTGGCCATCTTGAAGCATGTGGGAACAGCAGACTGGGAAAGGGAAAGACTGAATATGCCATAAACACACCAGCCAGCTGGTCTGCGCATGCTCTGAGGACGCGGCTAGGGATGCCGTCTGGGCCGGCAGCCTTGCGGGGGTTAACATGCTTAAATGTCTTAATCACGTCGGCCATGGAGAAGGAGAGGCCACAGTCCTTGGTAGTGGGCCTCGTCAGTGGCACTGTGTTATCCTCAAAGCAGGCGAAGAAGGTGTTTAGCTTGTCTGGAAGCGAGACGTCGGTGTCGGCGACGTGGCTGGTTTTCCTTTTGTAGTCCGTGATTGTCTTTAGACCCTGCCACATTCGTCTCGTGTCTGAGCCATTGAATTGCGACTCCACTTTGTCTCTATACTGATGTTTTGCCAGTTTAATTGCCTTGCGGAGTGAGTAGCTACACTGTTTGTATTCTGCCATATTCCCAGTCACCTTGCCATGATTGAAGGCGGTGGTTCGCGCTTTCAGATTTGCGCGAATGCTGCCATCTATCCACGGTTTTTGGTTAGGGTAGGTTTGAATAGTCACAGTGGGCACAATATCACCTATACACTTCCTGATAAACTTAGTCACCATTTCAGTGTATACGTCTAAATTATTTTCGGAAGCTACCCGGAACATATCCCAGTCCGTGTGATCAAAACAATCTTGAAGCGTGGATTCCGATTGGTCAGACCAGCGTTGAATAGTCCTTAGCACGGGTACTTCCTGTTTGAGTTTCTGCCTATAGGAAGGGAGAAGCAAAATGGAGTCGTGGTCAGATTTGCCGAAAGGAGGGCGGGGGAGGGCCTTATAATCATCCCGGAAGATCGAATAGCAATGGTCGAGGATTTTAGCAGCGCGAGTACAACAGTCGATATGTTGATAGAACTTCGGCAGCCTAGTCCTCAAATTTGCTTTGTTAAAATCCCCGGCTACAATAAATGCAGCCTCAGGATATGTGGTTTCCAGTTTGCATAAGGTCCAGTGAAGTTCTTTGAGGGCCGTCGCGGTATCGGCTTGAGGGGGGATATACACGGCCGTGACTATAACCGAAGAAAATTATCTTGGGAGATAATATGTTCGGCATTTGATTGTGAGATATTCTAGGTCGGGTGAACAGAAGGACTCGAGTTCCTGTATGTTACTACAATTACACCATGAGTCGTTAATCATGAAACACACACCTCCGCCCTTCTGCTTCCCGGAGAGATATTTATTCCTGTCTGCGCGATGAACTGAGAACCCATCTGGCTGGACCAATTCCGACAGAATATCCAGAGAGAGCCATGTTTCCATGAAACAGAGTATGTTACAGGCCTTGATGTCTCTCTGGAAATAAATCCTTGCCCGTAGTTCGCCGAGCTTGTTAACAAGAGACTGAACATTAGCGAGTAGAATACTCCGCCGGCGATGTTTTGGGTCAGCCGCTGGAATCAGTTCAGTTGCCCTGGGGAGAGCAAACAAAGGATCTGCTTCGGGAAAGTCGTATTCCTGGTCGTAATGCTGGTGAGTTACCGCCACTCTGATATCCAATAGTTTTTCCCGGCTGTATGTAATGATGCAAAACACTTTCAGAGCTAATAATGTAAAAAATAATATATAAAAAAACAAAATACTGCTAGGTTTCCTAAGAGCTAGTCGCGAGGCCGCCATCTTCGTCGGCGCCAACACGCCTTTCCCTCAGGTCCCACTGGCACATGACAGTGGCTACCCTCTCTCTGCCAGTGTCGACCTCTCTCCCCACCTCAGGTCCGGCTGGCTCCGTGACCGCCACTACAACAGTGGCTCACCCTCTTTCTCTGCCACTGCTGCCCTCTCTCTTTCCCTCATGTCCTGCTGGCCCTGTGACTACCTGCTAGGGCAGCAGCTCTTTCTCTGCTAGTGACAACCTCTCTCTCAGCATACTGCTTCCTCTACCTCTCACGTTCTGATCCGCCGGCGGTGCAACTGGTTTTCCCACTCTGGCCTCCTGGCTACCTTGCCTGCACTATCTTCACAGCCTCTGGCTCCCCTCCCCCCAGGTCTCGCATGACCTGTGACTGCTACTCCGGCAGCGGCTCACCCTTTCTATCTGCCAGTGTCGACTTCTCTTTTCCCTCAGGTCCCGCTGCCACCACACCAGCGTCTACGCTTTCTGCCAGCTATGACCTCTCACATCTCCACCTACTTAGCCAGTTATGTGCCTGCTGCCCCCGCAGTGGTCTGGCCCCTGGCCCTCTCAGCTGCCTCTCTGTTCCACTCTTCACTGCCGGCCGCTCGGGCCTCCCGGCTACCTAGCCTGCTCTATCTTCACAGCCTCTAGCAGCTCTCCCCCCTCTCAGGTCCCGCTGGCCCAGTGTCCACTGCTACAGCAGCGGCTCACCCCCTCTCTCTGCAAGTGACGACCTCTCTCCCCACCTCGGCCTCCGTTGACCCGTGACCGCTGCTCCCACAGTGACACACCCTCCCTCTTCACCAGTAATGACCTCCATCTTCGCCTCTGGTCCCACTGGTCCTGTGACCGCCACCCCTGCAGTGCCTCACCTTCTTCTCTGCCAGCGACGACCGCTCAGGCAGCTATATGTGCCTGTTGCTCCTGCTGCTCCAGCCGTGGCTCTGCCCCTGTTCCTTACAGCTGTGAACTTCTCTCAGTTCAGTGAGCCCCGCCCTCAGGCTCACCATTCCCTCTCAACGGCCTTCCTGGCTCTTCCTCCACCAGTTGAAACTCTCTCCTAGATCAGTGAACCAACTGGCTCTGTTCAAATCTTCAACTGTCGCCCACAGTCCACCTTCGCCGGCGTCCGCCACCCACCCTCGTTGCCAGCTTATCACCACTGACATCCTGTCTGCCTGCATCCAGATGCTGAGATCAGGTTACGTCTCCATCGCGGTCTCGCCACGCTGGGATGGAGGTTTCTTTTGGCGTTCTTTCGCTTCCTGCGATGTTCCAAGTTAACATCCTCATCTTTTACCTACATCCCGACCATCAAACACAGTAAACCGATCAGTTTAGCAAAACCACACCAGTCTACCTGTTCGGCTACCATCTAGCCCTTATGAACCACTAACCAACTTCCTACGGCTCAGACAGCTCAGATAATCTCAACATGCCTCTCCATCTGATCAACTATTCATCACCAAATCTGGTTCCATCGCCTCTCCAATGGTTCCATTTCCATCTGAGACAAATACTATCCCTGTACAGCTATCCTGCTGACCAATTCTCTGGACACTCCTTCCGCATTGGAGCTGCATCCATGGCATCTGGACACAGCATCCCAGATCACATCGTACAACTCCTCGGACGCTGGTCCTCTCAAGCCTATCATTCCTATAGCCGCTCAGGACAGCCCACAATATGCTAATCTCTCAGAACCTGCATTAACTCAAGCACAGTATCCCAGTCCCTGCCTCATTTCACAGACACAATCTAACTCACGCACCGAATCCTACCCAACCAGCCAAAAGAGGATTGGCTCTCCAGCTGAGCCTGGTTTCTCACAAGGTTTTTTTCCCTTGCCACTGTTGCTTCTGCTTGCTCTCCTGGGGTCTAAAGTTTGGTAACTCTGTGGGCATCTCGTCCATACGCCTGTACTACCTCAACTACACTGCTCAAAAAAATAAAGGGAACACTAAAATAACACATCCTAGATCTGAATGAATGAAATAATCTTATTAAATACTTTTTTCTTTACATAGTTGAATGTGCTGACAACAAAATCACACAAAAATTATCAATGGAAATCAAATTTATCAACCCATGGAGGTCTGGATTTGGTGTCACCCTCAAAATTAAAGTGGAAAACCACACTACAGGCTGATCCAACTTTGATGTAATGTCCTTAAAACAAGTCAAAATGAGGCTCAGTAGTGTGTGTGGCCTCCACGTGCCTGTATGACCTCCCTACAACGCCTGGGCATGCTCCTGATGAGGTGGCGGATGGTCTCCTGAGGGATCTCCTCCCAGACCTGGACTAAAGCATCCGCCAACTCCTGGACAGTCTGTGGTGCAACGTGGCGTTGGTGGATGGAGCGAGACATGATGTCCCAGATGTGCTCAATTGGATTCAGGTCTGGGGAACGGGCGGGCCAGTCCATAGCATCAATGCCTTCCTCTTGCAGGAACTGCTGACACACTCCAGCCACATGAGGTCTAGCATTGTCTTGCATTAGGAGGAACCCAGGGCCAACCGCACCAGCATATGGTCTCACAAGGGGTCTGAGGATCTCATCTCGATACCTAATGGCAGTCAGGCTACCTCTGGCGAGCACATGGACGGCTGTGCGGCCCCCCAAAGAAATGCCACCCCACACCATGACTGACCCACCGCCAAACCGGTCATGCTGGAGGATGTTGCAGGCAGCAGAACGTTCTCCACGGCGTCTCCAGACTCTGTCACGTCTGTCACATGTGCTCAGTGTGAACCTGCTTTCATCTGTGAAGAGCACAGGGCGCCAGTGGTGAATTTGCCAATCTTGGTGTTCTCTGGCAAATGCCAAACGTCCTGCACGGTGTTGGGCTGTAAGCACAACCCCCACCTGTGGACGTCGGGCCCTCATACCACCCTCATGGAGTCTGTTTCTGACCATTTGAGCAGACACATGCACATTTGTGGCTTGCTGGAGGTCATTTTGCAGGGCTCTGGCAGTGCTCCTCCTGCTCCTCCTTGCCCAAAGGCGGAGGTAGCGGTCCTGCTGCTGGGTTGTTGCCCTCCTATGGCCTCCTCAACGTCTCCTGATGTACTGGTCTGTCTCCTGGTAGCGCCTCCATGCTCTGGACACTACGCTGACAGACACAGCAAACCTTCTTGCCACAGCTCGCATTGATGTGCCATCCTGGATGAGCTGCACTACCTGAGCCACTTGTGTGGGTTGTAGACTCCGTCTCATGCTACCACTAGAGTGAAAGCACCGCCAGCATTCAAAAGTGACCAAAACATCAGCCAGGAAGCATAGGAACTGAGAAGTGGTCTGTGGTCACCACCTGCAGAACCACTTCTTTATTGGGGGTGTCTTGCTAATTGCCTATAATTTCCACCTGTTGTCTATTCCATTTGCACAACAGCATGTTAAATTGTCAATCAGTGTTGCTTCCTAAGTGGACAGTTTGATTTCACAGAAGTGTGATTGACTTGGAGTTACATTGTGTTGTTTAAGTGTTCCCTTTATTTTTTTGAGCAGTGTATATCGACAACCATTCAGCACCTGCAGCTCACTTACTCTCCAGGGTCCGGCTAACTTAGGAGTTCTCTTTTTGGGGATTGCCATCACCACAGCAGCCTAACTACCACGGCCTGATGATGTCTACCTGAGACTCCAAGCCAAACTCTACAGAGTCCACCCCCTGGATCCTTTATTTGCAGCCCTCTGCTTCATCTAGTCCATTCTCATTCCCCTCCTGAATCCTCATTCTCAAATCCATTCAATTTCCTCAATAGATATTCTAAACCCATTTCAAAGTCAGGTCCTTAAACTAATTGAGACTTGACTGATAGCTGCAATATACTCTGGGTATATTAGAGAGAATTCAGGGAGAGTGTTTTCCAAGTGCAACTGTTCTCTCTGTTCTGGACAGATGGTAAATTGTATTCTCTCTCTGTTCTGTTATTTTGGTTCTATCAAGGCAAGTCTACTAATGAATGTGGAGGATCCATTGGTGTTCTATGAACTCTAAACAAATAAATTCTAAAATCTATTTTCAACAACTGTTGCTGAAAGGCTTCCCTTATGGAACCCCCCCAGAAATGTCACGTGATCACGTGAAGTTAATGTGATAATATTATTGCACGTGAGAATTTCAGCATGTGAAAACATCTCATGTGAAATAAATGTGACAACATGGGGATGCAACATTTCAATGGGATAAAGTTTTTCACATGTGAAAGTTCAAATGTCACATGTTTTTGTAAGGGAAGTAATTAAATGGTATGGGGGACGAAAGTAAATGGTACACTGTTCGGCTAAAATAGTGCGGAAATCTTTAATCAATATTCTTACATTTGAATTGATCACCTGGTGATTTTCAATATTACCCCAACTGGGATTTGAACTCACAACCTCTGGATTTGGGATACACTGATCTTTCTGCTGCACCACAATGTCTAGCATATACAAAGTCCCCTACACAATTTTGGTGGTGTAGCAGGAAGATCAGAATGCCATGAACCAAGCGGTTGCGAGTTCAAATCCCAGGTGAGGACATGTTGAATAATAATTACTGTATAAATAAACATACACAATGTAATCATGTATGTCAAAGTGTGCCAAATATGTAAGTTGAAAACATTGACTATTTCGTGACGTTCCAGCGAAATCCTAACCACTCATTTTTGTTTTCAGGGCATCACCTGTGAAATCTTGTGAAAAACATTAACATGTGAAAATGTTAATCCACATGTGAAACTTCATGTGAAATCATGTGAAACCATGTGGTTTTGGAACACTTCACATATGATATTTCACATGAAGTTTCATGTGGATTTTGTGGGGATCTATTCTCTTACAACTAGATGTGATGCCTAGCTTAGAAAGAATACATTAATGATTAAACATAATAGGTTTGTGCTGTACTGATATAGATTGTTTAACATAACAAGCTGTGATTAATGTGAGGAACCGTTAGGGGTTAGGCTGAGATAGACTGAGATTCACACACACACACTGCCTCTTTGTTAAACCGCTCAAGGACATGTGTTCTGCTACAATGAAGAAGAACAAACTATGTCTGAGGTTGCTGACTCGAGACAAGTTGTAAAGATAACAACTAATGCCCGGCAACAGTGAATCGCCAAGGGGCTGGGACCAGTCTGTGCGCCATCGATAGGTTGGGTAAGTTTAAACCACACCCAGCCTCTACTCTGACAGGCCCAGCAGAGAGCGGGAACTATCTCTGTCAGAGTATAACTTATAACAATAGCTCAGTTCTCTGTCTGCCCTGCGTGGTGTTTCAGTGGGCCCGTATATACGAACATCATATTTACCATTCAAGTGTTTGCATTAATTAAAATACTAGTCTATTTTAGAAGACGTGTATTGACCTCTTTTTGTTCCTATACCAGATTTGAATTGACACAATTTAACAATTTTTACATGTGATTTCACAGATGCCCTGAAATACAAAATGAGTGGTTAGGATGTCACCGTAACGTCATAAAAGAGTTGCAGTGTTTTCAACTTACATATTGTGCAAAACGTGGACATTTCACATGTGAAATCATGTGTTTTTTCCATTTAAAAAACACATGGCTGCCTAAAATGAAGGAAATCTTTCGTTTTCTTCCTCCTGTAAGAATGCAGTTTTTTTCTCCCTTCTATCAAATCTGGAATAATCATTGTTTTTGAGCTCAGAAACACTTGATCACTGCTAATCTACAAAGGACCATTATTTTTTTCCTCAACAACAACAGTGCAGCTCCCATGAGGAACTATAGGAGAACCAACATTAACCTCTGTGGGTGTGCAATTTTATCACAGGAAACATTCTATCACATGACATAGTGCTTGCATCCCAAATGGCACCCTATTCCCTATATAGTGCACTATATTTGACCAGAGCCCTATGGAACCTGGTCAAAAGTAGTGCACTAAAAAGGGAATAGGGTGCCATGTTGGATGCAGACATAGACTGTGGGCCCACAGAGAGGCGTTCAGTCACGGTAGGATTCCGGCAGCAACCGATGCTCCCCCGTTCGCTAAGCTCAGCAACGCAGCAACACAGGAGGATATGCAAATGAGGCCACAAAGACCAGGGAGGTTTTCCAATGCCTCGCAAAGAAGTGCCTTCAGAAAGTATTCATACCCCTTGATTTATTCCAAATGTTGATGTGTTGCAGCCTGAATTCAAAATGGATTAAATTGATTTTGTCTTACCCATCTACACATAATACCCCATAATGACAAAGTGAAAACATGTTTTTCGATTTTTTTGCAAATGTATTGAAAATTAAATACGGAAAAATCTCATTTACATAGGTGCACCCTTGAGTCAATACTTTATAGAAGCATCTTTGGCAGCGATTACAGCTGTGTGTCTTTCTGGGTAAGTCGCTAAGAGCTTTCCACAGGATTGTGCAACATTTGCCCATTATTCTTTTTAAAATTCTTCAAGCGCTGTCAAATTGGTTGTTGATCATTAATAGACAACCATTTCCATGTTTTGGAATATTTGTATTATGTATATTTGTATTCTTCTTTTCACTGTCATTTAGGTCATTATTGTGGAGTCACTACAATGTTGTTGGTCCATCCTCAGTTTTCTCCCATCACAGCCATTGAACTCTGTAGCTGTTTTAAAATCACCAATGGCCTCATGGTGACATTCCTAAGCAGTTTCCTTCCTGTCCTGCAGCTCAGTTCAGAAGGACAACTGAATCTTTGATGTGTCTGGGTGGTTTAATACATCAGCCACAGCATAATTATTAACTTGACCATGCTTAAAGATATATTCAATGTCTGATTTGTTATTGTTACCCATCTACCAATCACTGCCATCTTTATGAGGCTTTCGAAAGGCGCCTTGGTCTTTCTAGTTGGATCTGTGCTGAAATTCAATTATTAACTGATTGGAACCTTACAGATAGATGTATATATGGGGGACAGAGGAAGGGTAGTCATTCAAAAATCATTTCAACCCCTTATTATGTGATTTGTTAAGCCAAATTTTAGGCTTGCCTAAAGAAGGGGGTGAATACTTATGCAACGACTATATTTTAGTTATAGATTTTATATTAATTTGTAAACATTTGTATAATTTTCTTTTCACTTTGACATTATGGAGTATTTTGTGTAGATCAATGACAAAACATTTTTATTAACCTTTTACTGCAGTGGGCTAAATCACGGTCACAGAGTGTTTCTTGGTAGTCTTAAACAAATCTACTTTGAAGCAAAAGTATGTACCTCAAAGACATGGTATGTCCTTAAAAAAAAGAAGACACCTGTACCATGTCAGATATAGAGTTGAAATGTATTCAATTTTGAGTTTGCATCCCAATATTACACTTTAAACACATCACAGAATACTTAAATATAACAATACTGTTTGCCATAGAAACAACAGATTTTCGGCTGGTTTCTTGAAATAATGTCTATTAAAAATATTAATAACATTCCACCCATGAGGCCACTAAGTAATTTGACTGGAGGAAAGGGCTACATCTATTTCAATCCCACTTTGTAACGCAACAAAATGTGAAAACAGTTCAAGGGGGTGTAGACTTTCTATAGGCACTATACTGTACAGTGGCTTGCGAAAGTATTCACCCCCTTGGTATTTTTCCTATTTTGTTGCCTTACAACCTGGAATTAAAATATATTTTTGGGGGGGTTTGTATAATTTGATTTACACAACATGCCTACCACTTTGAAGATGCAAATATTTTTGGGGGGTGAAACAAACAAGAAATAAGACAAAAAAACAGAACTTGAGCGTGCTTCGCACATCTAGCCACTGGGATTTTTGCCCATTCTTCAAGGCAAAACTGCTCCAGCTCCTTCAAGTTGGATGGGTTCTGGGCTTTGACTAGACCATTCCAAGACATTTAAATGTTTCCCCTTAAACCACTCGAGTGTTGCGTTAGTAGTATGTTTAGGGTCATTGTCCTGCTGGAAGGTGAACCTCCGTCCCAGTCTCAAATCTCTGGAAGACTGAAACAGGTTTCCCTCAAGAATTGCCCTGTATTTAGCGCCATCCATCATTCCTTCAATTCTGACCAGTTTCCCAGTCCCTGACGATGAAAAACATCCCCACAGCATGATGCGGCCACCACCATGCTTCACTGTGGGGATGGTGTTCTCGGGGTGATGAGAGGTGTTGGGTTTGCGCCAGACATAGCGTTTTTCTTGATGGCCAAAAAGCTAAATTTTAGTCTCATCTGACCAGAGTACCTTCTTCCATATGTATGGGGAGTCTCCCACGTGGCTTTTGGCGAACACCAAACGTGTTTGCTTATTTTTTTTCCTTTAAGCAATGGCTTTTTTTCTGGCCACTCTTCCGTAAAGCCCAGCTCTGTGGAGTGTATGGCTTAAAGTGGCTTAAAAGCTCCACAGCAGAGATACTCCAATCTCCGCTGTGGAGCTTTGCAGCTCCTTCAGGGTTATCTTTGGTCTCTTTGTTGCCTCTCTGATTAGTTCCCTCCTTGCCTGGTCCGTGAGTTTTGGTGGGCGGCCCTCTCTTGGCAGGTTTGTTGTTGTTGGTGCCATGTTCTTTAAAAATTTTTATAATGGATTTAATGGTGCTCCGTGGGATGTTCAAAGTTTAGGATATTTTTTTATAACGCAACCCTGATCTGTACTTCTCCACAACTTTGTCTCTGACCTGTTTGGAGAGCTCCTTGGTCTTATGGTGCCGCTTGCTTGGTGGTGGCCCTTGCTTAGTGGTGTTGCAGACTCTGGGGCCTTTTCAGAACAGGTGTATATATATATACTGAGATCATGTGACATATCATGTGACACTTAGATTGCACACAGGTGGACTTTTAGGTAATTGGTTGCACCAGATCTTATTTAGGGGCTTCATAGCAAAGGGGGTGAATACATACGTACACACCACTTTTCTGTTATTTATTTTTTAGAATTTTCTGAAACAAGTAATTTTTTTCATTTCACTTCACCAATTTAGACTATTTTGTGTATGTCCATTACATGAAATAAAAATAAAAATCAATTTAAATTACTGGTTGTAATGCAACAAAATAGGAAAAACGCCAAGGGGGATGAATACTTTTGCAAGGCACTGTATGTGAGAATGCTGTTCATCGATTACAGCTCAGCTTTTAACACCATAGTGCCCTCTAAGCTCGTCACTGAGCTCGGGGCCTTGGGTCTGAACTCCTCCCTGTGCAACTGGATCCTAGATTTCCTGATGGGATGACCCCAGGTGGTGAGGGAAGGCAACAACACGTCCGCCACGCTGATCCTCAACACGGGGGGCCCCCCAAGGTTGTGTGCTCAGCCCCCTCCTGTACTCTATGTTCACCCATGACTGCGTGGCCACGCACGACTTCAACTCAATCATCAAGTTTGCTCACGACACAACAGAGGTAGGCCTGATTACTAACAGCGACGAGACAGCCTACAGGGAGGAGGTTAGAGCCCTGACGGAGTGGTGCCAGGAAAGTAACCTCTCCCTCAATGTCAACAAAACCAAGGAGCTTATCATGGACTACAGGAGACAGAAGAGAGAGCACGCCCCCATCTTTATCAACGTGGCAGCAGTGGATAGGGTCAAAAGCTTCAAGTTCCTCCATCACTGAGGACCTGAAATGGTCTCGCCACACCGACATCATGGTGAAGAAGGCACAACAGCGCCTCTACAACCTCAGGCGGCTGAAGAAATTCAGCATGGCCCCATCGACCCTCACAAACCTCTACAGATGCACCATTTAGAGCATTCTGTCGGGTTGCATCACGCCTGGTACGGCAACTGCTCCACCCTCAACCTCATTGCTCTCCAGAGGGTAGTGCGGGCAGCCTAACGCATCACTGTGCCCTCCAGGACATCTACAGCACCCGGTGTCAAAGGAAGACCTGGAAGATCATTAAGGACCTCAGCGACCTGAGCCACGGACTTTTCACTTGGCTATCGTCCGACAGATGGAGACAGTACAGGTGCATCAGAGCTAAGACAGAGAGACTAAAAAACAGCTTCTATTACCAGGCCATCAGACTGTTGAACAGCCATCAGTAGCCATCTACCAGGTGATGCACACTCTCTCACAAAAAACACAGCCAAAGCTGCTGTCCCATGCTATAGAGACATTGAACCACTGGTCACTTCTATTTTCACACTGTGTATTTAAATACTGTATCCCCGAAGTAGCTCATCATAATATTTATACTACTGTACATTGTATTTTAGTTACATTGTTTATACACACCGCATATTTACAGTGGGGTAAAAAAGTATTTAGTCAGCCACCAATTGTGCAAGTTCTCCCACTTAAAAAGATGAGAGAGGCCTGTAATTTCATCATAGGTACACGTCAACTATGACAGACAAAATGAGGGAAAAAAATCCAGAAAATCACATTGTAGGATTTGTAATGAATTTATTTGCAAATTATGGTG